>NC_133659.1:129652870-129869921 GCF_037893015.1 Macrotis lagotis | reverse complement strand
TTCTGATTTCAAAAAAAGTTCTATTCATTGTCTGAAGGATTTGTTTCCCTCATAGACTTTTCTTATCTCTTTTTCCTTCTGGGCTAATTCTGCTTTTTAAAGCATTCTTCTCCTCAATAACTTTTTGAACTGTTTTATCCATTTGACCTAAGCTGGTTTTTAGCATGCTATTTTCTTTTTCCTTTTTTTAAAATTTTTATTAAAGATATTATTTGAGTTTTTACAATTTTCCCCCAGTCTTGCTTCCTCCCCCCCACCCCACCCCACAGATAGCACTCCCGTCAGTCTTTACTTTGTTTCCATGTTGTACCTTGATCCAAATTGGGTGTGATGAGAGAGAAATCATATCCTTAAAGAGAACAGAATTCTCAGAGGTAACCACATCAAACAATAAGACATCTGGTTTTTTTCCCCCCAATTAAAGGGAATAGTCCTTGTACTTTGTTCAAACTCCACAGCTCCTTATCTGGATACAGATGGTAACTCTCCTTTGCAGACAGCCTACAATTGTTCCCACTTGTTGCGCTGATGGAATGAGCAAGTCCTTCAAGGTTGAACATCACTCCCATGTTGCTGTTAGGGTGTACAGTGTTTTTCTGGTTTCTGCTCATCTCACTCAGCATCAGTTCATGCAAATCCCTCCAAGTTTCCCCTGAAATCCCATCCCTCCTGATTTCTAATAGAACAATAGTGTTCCATGACATACATATACCACAGTTTGCTAAACCATTCCCCAATTGAAGGACATTTACTGGATTTCCAATTCTTTGCCACCACAAACAGGGCTGCTATAAATATTTTTGTACAAGTAATGTTTTTACCCTTTTTCCTTATCTCTTCAGGGTATAGACCCAGTAGTGGTATTGCTGGGTCAAAGGGTATACACATTTTTGTTGCCCTTTGGGCATAGTTCCAAATAGCTCTCCAGAAGGGTTGGATGAGTTCACAGCTCCACCAACAGTGTAATAGTGTCCCAGATTTCCCACATCCCTTCCAACAATGATCATTATCCTTCCTGGTCATACTGGCCAATCTGAGAGGTGTCAGGTAGTACCTCAATGAAGGCTTTAATTTGCATTTCTCTAATAATTAATGATTTAGAGCATTTTTTCATATGGCTATAGATTGCTTTGATCTCCTCATCTGTAAATCGTCTTTGCATATCCTTTGACCATTTGTCAATTGGAGAATGGCTTTTTGTTTTAAAAATATGACTCAGTTCTCTGTATATTTTAGGAAATGAGGTCCTTTGTTAGAATCATTAGTTGTAAAGATTGTTTCCCAATTTACTACTTTTCTTTTGATCTTGATTACATTGGTTTTATCTGTGCAAAAACTTTTTAATTTAATGTAATCGAAATCATCTAATTGATTTTTAGTGATGTTCTCCAACTCTTCCTTAGTCATAACTGTTCCCCTTTCCATAGATCTGACAGGTAGACTAGTCCTTGATCTTCTAATTTGCTTATAGTATTGTTTTTTTATGTCTATGTCCTGTAACCATTTGGATCTTATCTTGGTAAAGGGTGTGAGGTGTTGGTCTAATCTAAGTTTCTTCCATACTAACTTCCAATTATCCCAGTAGTTTTTATCAAAGAGGGAGTTTTTATCCTGGTGGCCTGACTCTTTGGGTTTATCAAACAACAGATTACTATAATCCTCTCCTGCTTTTACACCTAGTCTATTCCACTGGTCCACCACTCTATTTCTTAGCCAATACCAAACAGTTTTGATGACTGATGCTTTATAATATAATTTTAGATTGGGTAGTGCTAAGCCACCTTCGTCTGCATTTTTTTCATTAAACTCCTGGCAATTCTTGACTTTTTATTTCTCCATATGAATTTACTTACAATTTTTTCTAACTCATTAAAGTAATTTTTTGGGATTTTGATTGGTAGGGCACTAAACAGATAGTTTAGTTTTGGTAGAATTGTCGTTTTTATTATATTAGCTCTACCTATCCATGAGCAGTTGATATTTGCCCAGTTATTTAAATCTGATTTAATTTGTGTGAGAAGTGTTTTATAATTGTTTTCAAAAAGATTCTGAGTCTGTCTTGGCAAATAGGACTCCCAAGTATTTTACACTGTCTGAGGTTACTTTGAATGGGATTTCTCTTTCTAGCTCTTCCTGCTGTTTCTTGCTAGTCATATATAGGAAAGTTGTGGATTTATGGGGTTTATTTTATAACCTGCAACTTTGCTAAAATGCTATTGTTTCCAGAAGTTTTTTAGATGATTTCTTGGGATTCTCTAGGTAGACCATCATGTCATCTGCGAATAGTGAGAGTTTTGTCTCTCCTTCCCAATTCTAATTCTTTTCAATTTCTTTTTCTTCTCTAATTGCTGATGCTAACATTTCTAATACTATATTGAATAGTAGTGGTGATAATGGGCACCCTTGTTTCACCCCTGATTTAATTGGGAATGCTCTAGCCTCTCCGTATTGAGTATAATGCTTGTGATGGTTTCAGATAGATACTGCTAATTATTTTAAGGAACAGTCCATTTATTCCTACACTCTCTAGTGTATTTAATAGGAATGGATGCTGTATTTTGTCAAAAGCTTTTCAGCATCTATCAATATGATCATATGGTTTCTGATAGGTTTGTTATTGATATAATTGAGTATACTAACAGTTTTCCTATATTGAAACAACCCTGCATTCCTGGTATAAATCCTACTTGATCATAATGTATTATCCTAGTGATGACTTGTTGTAGTCAATTTGCTAAGATTTTATTTAGGATTTTTACATCTATATTCATCAGGGAAATAGGTCTATAATTTTCTTTCTGTTTTAACTCTTCCTGGTTTAGGAAACAGTACCATATTGGTTTCATAGAAAGAGTTAGGCAGAGTTCCATCTTTCCCTATTTTCCAAAGAGTTTATATAGGATTGGAACCAATTGTTCCTTAAATGTTTGGTAGAATTTCACTTGTGAATCCATCCAGGCCCTGGAGATTTTTTTTTAGGGAGTTCAGTAATGGCTTGCTGAATTTCTTTTTCTGATATAGGGTTGTTTAGGTATTTAATCTCTTTTTCATTTAATCTGGGCAACTTATATTTTTGTAAATATTCATCCATTTCACTTAGTTTATCAAATTTATTGGCATAAAGTTGGGCAAAATAAATTTGAATTATTACTTTAATTTCCTCATCAATTGGTGGTGAGTTCACCTTTTTCATTTATAATACTAGCAATTTGGTTTTCTTCTTTCTTTTTTTATCAAATTGATGAGAGGTTTATCAATTTTATTGGTTTTTTTCATAATACCAACTTTTGGTTTTATTTATTAATTCAATAGTTTTTTTGCTTTCAATTTTATTAATTCTTTAATTTTTAAAATTTCTAATTTGGTATTTGATTAGGGATTTTTTGATTTGTTCTTTCTCTAATTTTTTTTAGTTGCATGTTTAGTTCAGTGATTTCCGCTCTTTCTCCAATTTATTCATATATGCATTTAGAGCTTATAATATATCCCCTGAGAGTTGCTTTGAATGAATCCCATAGGTTTTGGTATGTTGTTTCATTATTATCATTATCTAGGATAAATGGTTAATTCTTTCTATAATTTGTTTTTTGGTCCACTCATTTTTTAAGATGAGGTTATTCAGTTTCCAATTTGCTCGGGTCTATATCTCCTTGGCCCAGTATTGCATATGACTTTTATTGCATTGTGATCTGAGAAAGATGTATTCACTATTTCTGCCTTTCTGCAGTTGATCATTAGGTTTTTATGTCCTAGTACATGTTCAATTTTTTGTATAGGTTCCATGTACTGCAGAGAAAAAGGTATATTCCTTACTATCCCCATTCAGTTTCCTCCATGAGTCTACCATATCCAATTTTTCTAACAATCTATTTACCTCTTTAAACTTCTTTCTTGTTTATTTTATGATTTGATTTATCTAGATCTGATAGTGGGAGGTTGAGATCTCATACTAGTAGAGTTTTGCTGTCTATGTCTTCCTGTAATTCTTTCAGCTTCTCCTCTAAGAATTTGGGTGCTGTCCCACTTGGTGCATATATATTCAATATTGAAATGACTTTATTGTCTATGGTACCTTTTAGGAGGATAAAGTTTCCTTCCTTATCTCTTTTAATGCTATCTATTTTTGCTGCTGCTTTGTCTGAGATAAGGATTGCTACACCCTGCTTTTTTTACTTCAGCTGAAGCAAAATATATTTTGCTCCAACCTTTTACCTTTACTCTATATGTATCTCTCCTGCTTCAAATGAGTTTCTTGTAAGCAGCATATTGTAGGATTCTGGTTTTTAATCTACTCTGCTATTTGCTAACGTTTTAAAGGAGAGTTCATCCCATTCACATTCAAGGTTATGATTACTAATTCTTTATTGCCCTCTGTGCTATTCTTCCCTCTGTTTGTATTTTCCCCCCTTTCCCCCCTTTTATCCATATTCCCCAGTATTTTGTTTTTGAATACCACCCCCTTCAGTGTGTTTGCCCTCCTATATCACACCCTCCCCTTTCTTCCCCTTTCCCTGTTTCCCTTCCCTCCTTTTGTTATTTCCCCTTATTTCCTCCACTCCCATTCCCTTTCTCTGTCCCCCCCTCCCCTTTTCCCCTTTTAATTCTTGAAAGGTTAGATGTTTTATAAGTTAACTGAGTATGTGTAGGTTGACTTTAAGCCAAGTCTGATGAGAAGAAATTCAGGTGTTTCTCCTCTACTCCCTTCTTCCCCTCTATTAACATAGGTTTTTTTGTACCTCTTAGTGTAATGAAATTTGCCCCATTCAATCCCCTCCCTCCTCCCATCTCTTTCCTGTTCCCCCTTTTTAGGGAGGTAGTGTATTTTTTTTAGATCATTCTATCTAAGTCATAGAAAATTCTGAGTGTCTGTCCCTTCTAGTTCAGTATATTCTGTTGAATAGAGTCAAAATTCCTGAGAGTTATTAGAGTCTTTCTCCCCAGAGGAGTTAAAGCCAGTTACATACCATTAGATAGCGGTCTCATGGATAGGTCATGGATGTCTATCATTTCTGGCTTGGTATATTCTCTCTATTAGAGTTACATTTCTCAGGACTTATGAGAGTCTCTCCCCGCCCCCCCCCCCCATGCTGGGATATAGCCAGTTTCAACTTGCTGGATTGCATTTTTTTCCTTTTACCACCCCCCCCTTTTTTTTACCTTTTCATGTGTCTCTTGAACCTTCTGTTTGATATCCAAATTTTCTGTTTAGCTCTGGTCTTTTCATCAGAAATTTTTGGAATTCTTCCATTTCGTTAAATGTCCTTCTTTTTCCCTGGAAGAGAAGGTTCAGCTTTGCAGGAAAGTAGATTCTTGGCTGCATTCCAAGCTCCCGTGCTCTTCGAAATTTCTCATTCCAGGCCCTTTGATCCCTTAAAGTTGATGCAGCCAGGTCCTGCGTGATCCTTACTGTGGCTCCTTGATATTTAAATTGCTTCTTTCTGGCTGCTTGCAGGATTTTCTCCTTTTATCTGATAGTTCTGGAGTCTGGCCACAACATTCCTTGGTGTTTTCATTTTAGGATCTTTTTCTGGTGGGGATCAATGTACTCTTTCAATAACTACTTTGCCCTCCGATTCGATGATGTCAGGCAGTTTTTCCATCACTAGATCCTGTAATATTAAGTCCAGGCTTTTTTTCTCTTCAATGTTTTCAGGAAGTCCTATAGTTTTCAGGTTGCCCCTCCTCGATGTATTCTTGAGGTCATTGGTTTTGTTGATGAGGTATTTCACATTACTTCTATTTTTTCTATTTTTTGATTTTGTTTAACTGACTCTTGCTGTCTCATGGAGTCATTAGTTTCTGTAGACTCCATTATTTTTTGGGTGGAGGAGTTTTCTTCATTAACCTTTTCCAATTGGTCAATTCTACTTTTGAAAGAGCTTTCCATTTGACCAACTGAGGTTTTGAGAGAATTAATTTCTTTTTGCATTTGCTCATTTGAGAATCTGAGAGAATTATTCTCATTTTGTAATTATCCAATTGATGATCTGAGAGGTTTATTCTCCTTTTGTGTTTGGTCCAATTCTACTTTCTAAGGTTTTGTTTTCTTGTTGCAAGGTATTAATTGTCTCCTCCAAATTTTCCAGTTGATTTTTAAACTCCTTCCTTATTTCTTCAAGGAAGTCTTTCTGTGCTGGAGACCAGATTGTATTCTCCTCAGATGTTCCAGGCCTCTCTGGGTTGGGGTCTTTCCCTTCCAGGAATTTTTTCTATGAATCTACCTTTCCACTGACCCTTCTTCATTATGCTAAGACCTTGAGTTGGGTGGGGCTGGTTCACCTGGGCTTGGGATCTCTAAAGGATTTACTGAGTGCAGTTTTCTCTGGATGGCCCAGTAGGAGGTGCTGGATACTCTCTCTGGGGTGTTTGTGACCTTGGTTGCGAGGCCTTCTCCCTTTGCTTGAGGTAGGGAATTGAGCTATTGAATTCTTTTGCCTTCAATCAATGGTGGGCTTTATCCTGGCCTGAGGTGATTCCTCAGCTGGGCTGGTTCTTCTGCTCACACACCTGGGTCTGAGGCAGAAGTAATATGCCTTTGTTTGGGAGGAGGCCTCAGTGCAATGGAGGCATGGGCTCAGAGTTTCTCAGACCTGAGGAGCCCAGGGATGGTGTCCACAGCTCTCCTGCACCAGACCTCTCCCCACAGCCCCTTCCCCCAATCTCCAGGGGGACAGCACCAACACCAGCGCCTCTGCTTCCCCACGGACCCAAGCCCCCTTCATCCAGCCCCAGCGCTGATCCAGCAGGTCCGGCTCTCGGGCCCTCAGACTTCCAGTTCCGATTCAGCTGCTGATCTGGCTGATCCTAGCCAGGCTGCTGCGGGAGACAAATCCTGAGGTAGATTTTCCTCTCCTGGCTTTTCTTTCTAGGTTTCCTGGTTCAGATTTCTTTTAAGAGGTTTATTTCATGTGATAGATGGGGAAGAGATCAGGAGACTTTAGAACTGTGCCTGTCTTCTCTCCGCCATCTTGGCCTTACTTTCAGCATGCTATTTTCTTTAGCATTTTTTGGATTTCCTTGACTAAGCTGCTGACTTCATTTTCATGTTTTTCCTGCATCTCTCTCATTTCTTTTCCCAATTTTTCTTCTAACTCCCTCATTTGATTTTCAGATTCTTTTTTGAGCTCTGTCATAGCCTGATCCCAATTTCTGTTTTTCTTGGAGTCTTTAGATGCAGGAGCTTGTGCTTCCTCATCTTCAGACTGAGTATTTTGATCCTTCTTGTGCTCACAGGCAAGATATTTCTCAGTGGTTTTCCTCTGGTTTCTCTGCTTGCTCATTTTCCCAGCCTTAGCCTGTTTTGGGGGTGCTTCCTGAGCTTTTGGGACACTCCCACAAGGGTCTTAGTGTGTGAGGCTCTGTCCTCCCTTCTGGTCTGTGAATGACCATATGTGCCCCACTCTGTCACAGGGCTGAGGTGGGGGGGGCCCTGCTGTTCTATGGGGGGGCCTAGACTGGGATCAGGATCTGAATGTGGTCAGAGCCCCAGCATCCTGTTCCAGGGGCAGAGGGACAGAGCTCTGCAGTCTCTCTCTTTGCTCCCTCCCTAGGTTCAATAGGCTCATGCCCTGGGGGCTCCTGCTTCCAGGCTCCACCTGCTTCTATTTCCTGGATCTGGACTGCCTTGGCCCATGCTCTTGGCTGTGTGCCCTGAGGGCTGGGCTCCACGTGCTCTCTCTGGCAGAGGTCCCCCGCTATTCCCCCAATTTGTGCCCCGTGCTCCCCGGGTTGTAGATCAGGAAACTCCCCCACTGTTGTGAGCCAGCTCCCAGCGCCCTGGGGCTGCCCTCCCGGAGGCTGAAGTTCTTTAGCTCTGGTGGGCCGCCCCTCCAACCCCAGGGAGCAGAGCCTTTCTGCTCTTTTCCAGGTTACCTTGAGTAGGAGAACTGCCTCCCTGGGTCCCTCTGTGGGTTCTGTCTCTGGAAAATTTAGTCAGAGTCCTTAGTTTAGAAGTTTTATGAGAGAGCACCTAAGAGACGATCCTCTCTTGTCACCATCTTTCTAATCTCATATATATTCCCTATTCTCCACTCACATAGCTACTACCCTAGTTCTGGATATCACTTCTTTCCCACACCAATTTCATATATATACAATACAAAAACATAAAATTGATGCAAGGTGAACTCTAGGGAGATGAGGAAAGGTTTCCTATGAAAAGTGATTTTGAGATGAGTCTTAAGTAGATTAATGACTCTAAAAGGGATAAGGGAGAAAAGAATACATTCCAGACATGGGCTATATTCAGTGCCAAGGTAAGTAGATGAGAGGTAGAGCATCATTCAGGAAGCCCTATTGAAGTCGGCTCAGATTAGCTGGAAAGCAAATTGGAGGCATGGTAGTTAGGTGTGATAGACTTGGAGTAAGGAGGATTGGAGTTCTAGTTTCATTCTGCCTGGAACACTAGTTTGTAATCATCTGTGACTCATTTGTAGTTACCTGTTGCAGTCTGTCCTAGTTTCCTCCTTGGTCTGTAGTGAAGATAAAATGAAATAATATTTACAAAGCAAAACTTCTAACCACTCTACATATTAGTTATAAGAATGTGTGAAGGGGAGTAATTTATCATAAGCCTGGAAAGGTAGACTAGAGCCAGTTTATGAAAGATTTTTAATGCCAATAAGATTTCATATTTGATACTAGAGGAGATGAGGAATTTATTGGGGAGAACAACATAATTCTGATTTAGGAAAACCATTTTAGAAAATCTTTGGATTTATTTAAATGTATTTAAATCAGTTGGAGAAGAAACTTGGAGAGAGGCAAGAGAAAATGAGATGCTGAATTGAGGTGGTAACACAAAAGGGGTGCAATATGATAAAAGTTGATGTGTAGAAATGATAAGATTTGACAACTGATTGGATATAGGAAATGAGGGAGAGTGAGGAGTCCCTTGTCACAATGAGGACTTGAAGTTAGGTGACTAGAAGGATAGATTCAACAAAAAGAGGGTAGATTGGAATATCGAGAAATCCAGTGAATCCTCTTTTGGACATGTTGAGTTTCAGATGTTTGCCTGGTCATCCAATTTGAAATGACCCATAAATAGTTGATGTTGTAAGATTAAAGCTCAGAAGAGAGACTAGGACTAGATATATGTAATTCTAAAGATTATTTGTAAAGAGATGATTAAAAAACTCAGAGGAGAAAGAGTTTAGAGGGAAAAAGAAGGGAAAGGGTCCTAGGAGAGAACAATATAGAATACCTACAGTTAAGGGGAAGAATATTGATGACGAACTAGCAAAGGAGACTGAAAAGGAGTGATCAGACAGGCAGGAAGAGAATAAAGAGGGAATAATGTCAGGAAAATTCAGAAAAGAAATAATTTATAGAGGAATTTTAAATGAATGCTGAGGTCAGAAATTCATGGATCCACTTTATTATTACCATGATTTTCTCCCCCATTTCTAGAAGATGGAAGATGGCATTTGTGATCAGGAATTCATATGTAATACCTTGGTGTGATTCAGTTGGATTTAGTCCTAAAGCCATCTCCCGAAATATTACTACCCCTTCTATATTATCTGGTTATTATAGTAGTCAGAAAAGCTGTTGAAGGGAAAGCTGACAAACCTGAGAGCAAAGTAGCTGGTTTTTGTCAAAATTTTTAAAAAGAAAAAAAGATTCATACAATGAATTGGAGATTACATTAAGTGAGTTTAGTTTCATCTTTAAAACATTTAATGTGTCAAAGTAAAATATGGGTTAAAAAATCATCTACTTCGGGGGCAGCTAGGTGGCACAGTGGATAGAGCTCTGACCCTGGAGTCAGAAGGACCTGAATTCAAATTCAATTTCAGACACTTAATGCTTACTTGTGACCTTGGGCAAGTCACTTAACCCCATTGCTTTAAATAAATGAAATTTTAAAAAAATCACCTAACAGTTTGTATTATCTGGTATGGTCTTCACATTATACGAAATTTCATATTTATTCATTCAAAATCCATATGTGGTTTTCCTACTTTGACACTCCTTATAACTCTTTCAAAGTCTTCAATTAGTTGCAGATTGAATTAGACATTCATTAAGTGAAATGGTATAATTACAGGTTTCTTCACATTTTTATTTTGCCTATTTTAAGAGGAATACATTGGAAAAAAAATCACCAAAAAGAAATAAAATGAGCAAATGTCTGGTGATAAAATGTACTTTTCTCCTTTCAATGAAGAAATAAGGAATTATAATTATATAGGGAAATAATAATTAAAAAGGGAAAGTATACATTTCCTGTTGTGACCACTCTGTTAGTTTGTTCATAGGATTGTCGATTTTGAGCAAAAAAAGGACCTCATAAGTTATCTAGTCCAATCCTCTTATTTTTGTTTAAATCTTTTCTGTCATAAAGGGGGGTACAATTGAGTTGAGGGCAGGGGGGGACTTACAAAAACTCAAAAGATATTGCTAAAACATTTTTCTAAAGAAAGGTTTTTAGGTGGAAACACAAAAACAGGTTTTACTTAAGATTCAGAATAAATTGAAAACAAAGTTCAAAGTTCAAATTACATGCCCTTTTTGTTTTTAATTCCATGAATGTGTCAGAACATACCGTAGGGTGGATCTCCTTCAAACAATTCATGAATGAGGTTGTCAAAATCATAGGTTGTTTTCAGGAGAGCTGGAAATCCTTGGCCTTCACCATATAGGACATCATCTTCATGTTCATCTTCACGTTTCAAAGTTCCTCCAAATGACCAAGTAAATGCAAATACAAAAATCTTATCAAGCATTAAGCATAATTTCCCAGGATTTCTCTGAAGAAACCAAAATGACTCCTCCTGTTCTTGGAAAAGACTTGCAATGGAGAATAAAAGGATTTGGAAAAAGGAGAATAAAGAAATCAGTTCACTAATTTACTTAGATACACACTTCTGCTTAAAAATTGTTCTTGTTAATATTTCTGGGACATTAAATAAAGTATCGTTATGAAAACTTCAGGGTTGAGACTGTTTAATTCTGTAATAGTGATCATGTGACAATTATTTCTTATTCAAAAGGTACAATATTATACAAAATAGTCTAAGTCTTTACAATATTTAGTTCATCTCTTTCAAATACATTTGCAAGCTTTAGGTTTTCCTTTCTTCCAGGATGAAACTTGATTTTTAAATAGTCAAGAATGAGGCATCTGTGATTTTGTCAGTATCAGTAAAGGGAATTCTTGCTGATAAAATTTCCTCAATCAAAAGATCAGTAACATCTGTGACTTAGTAGAATAAGTCCTAGGGAGGTACCTTGGGAATTGACAGGGTAAGTACCTTGCTTAGGATCCCAGAGCAAGTCTCAGAGTTGGGATCTGAACATGGGCCTTCCTGACCTCAAACTCATGAACTCTGATAAAATGCACACTTTTCCTATATTGCTATTTTCCTATATGGCTTTTTAGTGTTTCATGTGAAAAACATAATAATTAAGAAGCCACTAATTTTGAATTTCCTTTTCCTAGCTCCTAGGAAGGAGTTTTTGAGGTCACTTAGTGCAATCCATACCTGAACAGAAGTCCTCCTACAATATATAATAGAAAAAAAAACCCCTCATCTAGTCAGCACATTAACAGGAGAATTTTTTGTTATTTTTTTTTTTTTTACATTATGCTGACCATCATCTCTCTGCAAACCTCTAGTCCTTGTTTCAACTTTGTGTCTCCTGGGATCAAGCAGAACAAGTATATTCCTCCTTCATATATCAATTGGATTAGAAAAAAAATAGGTCATGGAGGAAATGTGCCTAGCCTGCCACAAAAAAGGGAAAGATTGTAGGGTTCAAGTGGGTTAGCAATTTTCTGAATTCTAGTTCATCATTAACTGCTTTCTGAGCCTGATCCCAAGGAATTATAGTTCAATATGACCAAAAATGGAAATCATTGTCTTCAACCTTATTCCAACTTCTCAAAATTTTTCTATTTATATTGAGGGTATCATCATCTGTAAAATGAGCTGAAGAAAGAAATGGCAAATCAGTACAGTGTCTTTGCCAAGAAAAATCGAAATGGGATCATGAAGAGTTGAAGAGGACTTAACTAAACAACAATGACAGCAACAATAGTTCATAGCAACAGGTTATAGTAATCTGAAAAGAGTTCATGATGATTCTTTTCTCATGTAAAGATTCTGGTCCAATTAACTCAAACACTACTTATTAGAATAACAGTTAGGCATAATAAAAGAAAGATTTCTTTGATAATTATGCAAAAGACTATGATAAACCTGTGATAAACCAATTTAAAATAGATATTATGAATATATTGGTTCATCACAAAATTGATGTGACTGACCATTTTTCATTTTCAGGGAACGGACGTTTAAATCTATCAGCATATTCATTTTCTGGGAATAAGTTCGGTAAAGTAGCTGGAAAAGAGAAAGGAAAACAATATTTTTTTAGCTGTCAAAACTTTCCCATCATTTAAGTATCAAAATGTAGTGAAAATATTTGTAAAAACACTGCCCTAGATTGGCCTTTTCAGATTAAGGAGTGAACAAGAGGACCTCCTCATCCTAATGGGGAAGAGAATATTCCCTTATCAGCTGCCTTGTTTTCTTATTTATTCAAGGCATATATATCTTTACAAATTATGGAATAAGGTTCTCCTATGTAATCTTCAAGTGTTTTGTAGATATATTCTTTTTTTTTTTTAGGTTTTTGCAAGGCAAATGGGGTTAAGTGGTTTGCCCAAGGCCACACTGCTGGGTAATTATTAAGTGTCTGAGACCAGATTTGAACCCAGGTACTCCTGACTCCAGGGCCGGTGCTTTATGCACTGCGCCACCTAGCTGCCTTGATATATTCTTTAAGATATAAAATGTTTTCCCCTGGTTTGTAGCCTTTTGGTTCCAAATCACATTTAGCAGGTATGACTGGGTGTTGCTACATAGTACAGAAGCTTTACCTAAATTGTGTTCTATGTAGTCTCAGCATTTCATGAATAGGAATATTATACATGTATATGCATGAATATATTTGAATGCATATGTGTATATTCAAATAAGCATACATACATATTTATGTATAAATTTACAACAATAATGCAGGAGATGAGGGGGAAGATAATGAAGTAGAAGAGGGGAATAAGAAAACTATGAATCATCTATCAAAGTATCTTCTGCAGGGGGCAGAAGTTAATAGTTTAAAAGTGAGTATAATTACTGATAAAATAGATGATAAAACATGATTATCACAGTTTAACAAGCCAAAAGATGATTTTTGGTGAGATCATTGAAAAATGCCTTTGTGAAGAGAGGAATAGATAACCCTATTTCCTACCACTACCACCATTTTCCTTTGAATTTGGATAATTGGAAGGAGGTGGACTACCCATGGAGAATAAAGCAGAAAAGAAAGTCATATGTAATGGAAATATACATTGTTCTGTCTCCTCTGATGTTTCTTAAACTTCATTTTGTGACCTGGGTCCATTGTGTAACTCTGTCTTATAAAGTCATATTATGACCTATTTTTAATTTGCCATGGAAACTTATTAGCTAGTTTACTGTGCTTCCCAAATTGTCCTCACATGCTTTAATTTTCTCTGTTAAGAGACCATCCCCCTAACTTGTTTCTTTTTGACATAAGACTATGATTGCCTGTAATCTTCAAGGACAGAATATGGGGAGAAGCCCCCCTCACCCACCAGAGATGCCCAAGATCAGAACATCATAGCTGGGTGGAGACTGTCTGAAGATCCCTATTAAAAACCCCACTCAAATTCCTAAATTATTGTCAGTCTCCTAACTGCATGAGGCTGATAACCAGAGACCAATTCTTCTACCCTGTAGTTATCAGCTTTAGGGGTGGGTTGCTCATGGTCTCTCAGAGATGGTACTAGGACCCTTGTTCACACTCCTTCATAGAACTTCCAGTCTTCACTGAGGAGAACAAGGGCTAAGGGGTTGAATTCCATGGTTCAGTGACAGGGAATTTTCCTTCTATACCACCTCTTAGATTTCTGAACCACTCACTAAGGGCTAGGAACAGGATCTACTGGACTTGTGCCCCAGTAGAAGGGAATTCTTTTTTCAATCATGGGTGAGAACAATACTTATAGTTCTTATCAAGACATGATATTTCTAGAATTGTGAAAAAATTCTATGGAGAGGTTAAGAACAGTTTCCAGATACATTTTTATAGTACACTATTTTCTGGGAGTGATGACAGAGAAAATGGAATAGAACTAGGATAAAGTTTAATGGAAAGATAGAAGAGAAATCTCATCAATGATGCATCAGATTGTCTGATTTTGTTTAAAGAGTAATCAAAAATTTTCAGAAGTTCAAGAAATTTATATTGCTATTTGGGCAAATAACATTATTTCCTTCTTCCCCTTCCTTCCCTCTCCCCCATTCTCCCCAGTTAGATATACTATTAAAAGTTCTAGGCCTGGAATCAGGAAGACTTGAGTTCACATCCATATTCAGACAATTTACAATCCTGTGAAACCAAACAAATCTCTTCAATTTTGTCTCTGAATATTCTCCAAGAGAGTTTCTTAATTAAGTTGGGCAAATCTTTTGTTTTCCTGTATAAGATTTTTTCAATTTCTGATTTTATGCTTTACACATACCATTTCTTCTTCCTTTAATATTTTTCTCCATTCTCTCCTTTATTTTTGTCTATATTCAACTCCAAAATATAGTTTAAACTTTCTTCTCTAATCAACTCACCTGATCATTTTTAAACTTTATCTTTCATGAATCCTCTCGGTTTCTCATGAATTTAATTTTTAATTTTTTTCTATTTCCCCTATTGACATGTAACTTATAAATAACTCACAAACCAGAATAACTTCCAACTCCCAACTCCCAACCAGAATGCACACTCTTTGTAGAGAGAGGGGTAAATTTTCTTTCAGTTTTACCCAACAGGCACTCAAGAAAATTAATTGACCCAAGTAAAAATTATTTGGAAAAATTATTACACTTACATTTACCAAAAGCTCCATGGCTTTCCATGAAATCAAAAAAAGCATCAAGAATCCTGCAGAGATTTCTTAAAATTGATATTTCATGTACAGAAAATGGCTGCATACTATTATTCTTCCTTAAAAAATGTAGACCTTCTTCTACACTTTTGGTAAACATTTGATCAAGATTTTCTATGCCTCTTTGTGGAAGAAGTGATGAAACTTTTCTAAGCCATGTCTTAACATATGGGTCCCATCCTAAGTCAGCAGGATCCTAGAAATTAAAAATAAAATGAGATGAGAGTCTAGATATATATTGTTCATAATATATTATGAGCAAATGAAAATTTACCATGAAAATACAGATTCTTCATATAGAAGTGCCTCCAATTATCTAAGAAAATTAAGAAAATGTCTTTTGTGATCACTTTACATTTTCAAAAGGAGTTTAGATGGTGCTTTTCTCCCTCAACTTTTTTTCTTCCCTCCCTTAATTTATTTCTATTAATAGAAATGGTCTGGGAGAATGTATTCCTGGAGTTACATTAGGATGTGGCTATGACTGACGGACTGCGAAGCTAGAACAGGCAGATTATCCCAGATTGCATGGTTCACAGTATCCTCTTCTTCCAATGATCCTTACTACTTCAACTATGTCTCAGTTTGTCAACACCAATCAACAACCTGGTTAAGGAAGCTTCTAGGCTCTACTACTGTTCATTCCTTCCCAAGATCAACTCTGGGAAAAACTGTGAAGGAAACAGAACTAGTTTTTCCCTCACCATGTGGTGGCAACTTTTACTTGCCATTTTCCCCTTCAGAGAGTCCTTTCACTAACTTGTCCATCCACTGAAGTCCAGTGACTTCATATTCTCCTCTTCCTCCCTCCTATCCAAATGTGCTCTCAGCTTGTTACTGGCACTGGTCACTGACACTGAAGATATGTTGTACTGTACCAATATTCAAATGACTAATAACAACTTAAATATTATTTCTCCAAGGAGAATTTACATTTTAGCATGGATCAAAAGTAGAAAATAAAATGATTCTTGGATCTAATTGTGGAATTCAGGTTTTTTTTTTTGAGTGAAGGAGAATGGGGAGATGGGAAATGGAGAGATTTATTAGTTACCTGCAAATAATAATAATAATAATAATAATAATAATAATAATAATAATAATAATACAGAAAACCACTGATTTTGTCTATGGGAGGGTCATTTCTATTTTTCAGCTAATTGAGCTACTCTATTCATTTAACTTTGTTGACAAAAGTCAAGGTCTCAAATACAATGCACAGCAATTAGCTTCACACACAGAAACCATGTTCTTTGATCACAGACTTCTTTCCAAAGCTCCCCAATTTGCCCCCAATTGAGTTTCTATGGTATTCCTCTATATTAAGTCAACTGTCTTGCATATGGATATAGTCTGCCACTAGTGACAAGACTACCCATGATTCAGTGTAGTCTTTCACTAGTCTCCTGTTGATAACTGAAATGTGATCTTCTAATTAAATCACCTCAACTTCTTACTTACTTAGTTCAAGTCCCACTTTTTGTAGACTTTTCTGCTCCTCCCCACCTCCTCACCTCCCCACCAGCTGTATAGATCATCCCCTTCTCTGATTACTTTCCATCTACTCTGGATCTAGCTTCCACATGCCTAGTTACTGACTTGTTGCCTTTCTTGATAGAATGTGAGCCTTTTTACGGGCATATTATTTGTCTTTTCCTTTTGTACTCCATTCTTAGCACAGGATCTGGTACACAGTAGGCAAAACAAATGTTTTAACCATGAGTGATACTGACATCCAGTATTTCCCCATAGACAATAATACAATCATTTTTATAATGATTTATAAACAAATTATAAACAGATTATACTTCTAGCAATGAATGATGAAAAAAACAAAAATCAAAAACCATCACCCTACTAAGACTATGAATGCACAATTTCAGTAGTACCAGCGGCTCCTTCCTAGGTATAAAAAGAAACTAAACCAGACTTTTAAAATATATCTGAAAGGAAGCTTACTTTTTTACAGGTTAACTTAATAGGAAAATTATTCCTGGAATCCTACCACATAGACCATTGCACATCGAGTGATAGTAGCAGGACTGGCTTGAGAGAGATTATCCACTTCAAAAATCATCCTTATGCTATCAGTTAAAATGATTCTCTCACTGCTAGCAAGGCACAAGGTTTTGCTGTCATCTAGCACAGTGTTTAGGTTTTCTATCCATATGGGGTCAACTGGGCCATCAAATACTATCCACCTGCCAATCTGTAATTGTCATAACTGCAAAATTAAAAAAAAGTGTTTATTTTATGGTTTGCAGCATGTTTTATTTTCTCTAAATATAACTTATAAATGTCAATCTTATTTTTATTATATACTATAATTTATGTTAATATTAGTAAGGAAATTTATTTTCTAATCCTGGTAAAAGCTGATAGCCTAGTAATATATTTATAAGTTTAGAAAAAATAATTTTGGAAAGTAATTTAAACTTATCTCAGAATCATTTTGCTCTTCCCTGATTGAGTTTCTATGGTACTACCCAAATTGACTGTTCTAAATAATTTCTTCTCTTTTTAATTTTCCTCATTACTTCCTCTTCTTTCTTTTTTATTTTACACAGTTTATATTTTAACAGATAAAAAGGTCATTCACCATGAACTCCCTCATTTTTCCTATTCTACATCTCAATTACCATTGACACCATTCTCAAGTCTTTCCATTTGCTTGAATCTCTAATGAAGAGGCAAACTGCTCTTCTCATTAAGGTCAATCTGTTTACTTGTGTCCTTGGCCCTCTCTTCTCCAGCAGTTTGCCACCTGCTATCATTCTTCACCTTTCTAAGTTTTAGTTTCTCCCTATCTCCATGCTCTTTCTCTGGGACCTGCCCATGAGCTGCAATTCTCTAAAATATTTTTGATTAAAGCTACTAGACTTTCTCTTTTCTAGCTGAAATAAAAAGTTAGGTATACTCATTATTTCCACTTTCTAATGCTCCATTCATTTATGATGGGACATCCAATACTACTCAATTGAAATTATCTTTTTTTTCAAAAAATTAACCTTAGAGCTCTTAATGGTCAAATCTGATGGATTTTTCTCAGTTCTCATTCTTTTTTGCCTTCTGCAGGCTCTGACACCTGACAACTCCCTCTTTCTTGACATTCCATCCTCCTTGTGTTTTTATGATACTAATCTCTTTCTGGTTTTCCTCTTATCTGATTTTCTTTTTTTTTCAGTTCGGCTTATGACCAGGCCTCTGGTAATTTATATTAAATACTGGCATGAATAAAATGCACATACTTTCCATTCAACAGGTAATATGAAAAAAAATTTGCACAGCAGGGGGAAGACTACTCATCAAAGATGTGCAATCTAAAAAAGCTATGTCCAGACATAGCTATGTGCAGACATGCTTCTTGATCCAACGAATACCATCAAGTCTATCGCCTAAAGACATTCACAAAAGGGAAAAGAATTTAGTTGTACAAATCATTATATATACATAATTTTTGTTTTTGTTATGGAAAAGAATTGGAAATCAAAGCAATTCCCATAAATTGGGGGATTGTTTTCTTGCTATAATATATTTGGGCAGTTTTTTTGAGGATTTCTTTAAATATGATATTTAAATCCCTTTTCTGGTATGACTTTTAGGCAATCCAGTGATTTTAGAATTTTTCTCCTTTTATATGTTTTCTGTCTGTTGTTCTTCATTTACAATGCATTACTTTTTTTCTACTTCCTTTAAAAATTTCCTTTAATATTTTTTGATTTCTCATGAAGTCATGAACTTCTAATTGGTTAATTTGAATTTATAGCAGTTTTTTTAATAGATATAATTTTGCACCTCTTGTGCTAAAGTTTTTTTTCCACCCTTTTTATTTACTTTTTCCCAATTACATACAAAGTTTTCAACATTCATCTTTTTATAAGCTTTTGAATTCATATTTTCTATCACTCTTCCTTTTCTTACCCTCCCCATGGCAGCAATCTAATATAGGTTGTATATGTATAATTGTGTTCAACATATTAGAAATGTAGAAAAAAAAGAATTAGAACTAAGGAGAAAAAATCACAAGAGAAACGACATAAAAGAAGTTTTAAAAAGTGAACATGGTATGCTTTGTTCTGCATTCAGAATCCATAATTTTTTCTCAGGGTGTGAATTACATTTTCCATAACAAGTCTCTCAGGGTTGTCCTTGATCACTGAACTTCTGAGAGAAGCTGTGTCCATAATAGTTGATCCTCTCACATTATTGCTATTAATGTACATGATATTCTCCAGGTTCTACTTACTTCACTCAGCATCAATTCATTCAAGTCTTTCCAGGTTTTTCTAAAGTCTGGCTCCTCTTATTTCTTACAGAATAATAGTATTCCATAGCATTCATATAACATGGCTTGTTCAGTCATTCCCCAATTGATGGACATTCCCTCAATTTCCAATTCTTTACCACTACAAAAGAATTGCTTTAAATATTTTTGTACATATGGGCCTTTCCCCCTTTTTAATGATCTCTTTGGAACATAGACCTAATAGTGGTATTGCTAGATCAAAGAGTTTGCAAAGAGTATGCCTTTTCAGCAGATTTCTAAATTGCTCTCCAGAATGGTTGGTTCACAATTCACAACTCCATCAACAATGCATTAGTGTCTTAGTTCAGTTTTTCCACATTTTCTTCAACATTGTTCATTTTCTTTTTTAACTTTTTAGCCAATATGATAGATGTGTGGTGATACCTTAGAGTTTTTTTAATTTGCATTTCTCTGATCACTAATGATTTGGAGCATTTTTTATGTGACTGTGGATAGCTTTAGTTTTTTCATCCAAAAACTGTCTGCTCAAATCCTTTTAGCATTTATCAATTGGGGAATGACTTGTATTCTTATAAATTCAACTTAGATCTCTATATATTTTAGAAATGAGTCCGTTATTCACAACACTAGTTATGCAAATTGTTTCCCAGTTTTCTTTTCTTTTTCTTTTGGCAAGATTTGAACTCAGGTCCTCCTGACTGCAGGGCTGGTGCTTTATCCACTGTGCCACCTAGCTGCCCCTTGTTTTCCAGTCTTCTGCATTCCTTCTAATCTTGGTTGCATTGGTTTTATTTAAGCAAAAACTTTTTCTTTCTTTCCATTCTATCTTTCCCCTATTTATACTCTTTTTCTATTTTCCCTTATCCCTCCTCAAAAATATTTTGCTTTTTTGATTATTGCCTGCCTCACCCTATCCTTTCTCCTTCCTGTCCCCCCCCCCCCCCCGATTTCGCTGTAGGGTATGATACATTTCTAAACCCAATTGGGAATGTATTGTCATCCTCTCTTTCAGCCAAATTGATTAAGAGCAAGATTTATTTAGTGTTTACATTCTCCCTACTTTCCCTTTGGTCCTTTGTGCTTCTTCATGTGGTGTTAACTATCCTCTAAAGCCTCCACTTTCTTCTCCCAGTTGATCTTTTTTCATTTCTAAATTGTTTAAATCTGTCTTGTATCCACATCCTTAGTTAAAGTGTACTACTTTCAACTGTCTTGATAGAAGTACAATTCTCAAAAATTATAATCATCATCACATCATAATCAATTTATTCCTACACTCTCTAGTATCTCCCTCTAATTGTCCCAATAAAAATATAACTATCATGAGCTAAAGCAAATTACCATATCATGATCAATTTATAGCCACATCCTCTGTCTAATTATGTTCCTTTCAACTGTCCTTAGAGAAATACAATTTGAACTTCAGATTTCTATTCAATTTTGTTGTTTTTATCAGGTCAGTTTGAAAGTCCTATATTTTGTTGAAAATTCATCTTTTCCCCTAAATGAATATGCTAAAGTTTGCAAGACAGTTGATCCTTTAATGATAAGTAGTAGGTAATCCTGACTGTGGATTCCATTTATTTGCTTTTTTTTTGGAGGCTTATAGTATTTTCTCCTTTAGCTGAGAAATCTGAAATTTGACTACAATATTTCTTGGAGTTTTTATTTTGGAATTCCTTTCCAGAGACAATTGATAGAGTCTTTCAAGTACTATTTATTTTATCTTCTTATTATAGGATATTAGGTTAGTTTTCTTTGATAATTTCCTGCATTATATTGTCCAAGTTTTTTTTCAGAATGTGACTTTAAGATAGGCCAATAATTCATAAATTATCTTTCCTCAATCTATTTTCCAAGTCAATTGTCTTTATTAAGGGTTTTACATTTTCCTTCTATTTTTTCAGCTGTTTGTTTTTGTTTAATGGAATCCTGGCCATCTCATGGAGTCATTAGTTTTCATTTGTCCAATTCTAATTTTGAGGGTTTTATTTTCTTCAGTTAACTTTTGTGTTTTCTTTTCTAGTTGGTTAATTTTACTTTCAGATGAGTTGTTTCTCTTTTTCATTTGGTCAATTTTACTTTTTGATGAATTCATTTATTTTCCATTGATCAATTTTACTTTTTGATGAATTATTTTCCTTTTCTATTTGTTTATTTTTACTTTTGAAGTTGATTTCTTTTTCCATTTGGTCAATTTTACTTTATGTTGTTTTCAGTCAACTTTTCACAAGTCTCCTGAATGACTCTAATTCTTTTTCTCCATTTTTCTTCTTCCTCTCTTCTTTGGTTTTTAAACTGCTTTTTGAGCTCTTCCAAGAGGTCTTTTTGGATTTGAGTTCAATTCAAAAACTCTTTGAGGTTTAACATGTAAACATTTTGCTGCTTTCCTTTTCTGAGATGATGTTTTTATCATCTGTCAGAATAGTAGCTTTTCATGATTTATGCTTTTTATGTAATTTTTTTTCATTTTGAGAGTTGAGCTCTGCTCCTGGGGCAAAGAGGGCACAGTCTCAATTTTTTTTTGCTGGGGCTTGGAGTCTGTATCTTGGTTTACCTATGTCTTTTGTGCTTCAGGTACTAGTATTTTGTTCCCTGCATTAGGGTAGCCATATCTACTACCTGTTGCACCAGTATTCTGGAACTTGAATTTTGTCTTCTGAGCTAGGGTTTGGATCCTCACTGCTGGCCTGCTGCACTACTGGTTTACTGATCCAAGCTGTGCTGTGTCTCATTGGCTTCCCAGTTCTCCCACCTATGTTGGCCTATATACCCCTTTTACCCCTGTGAGACAGACCTTTATGAAGTTTCTCCATGAGACCTTGAATTGTGAATTTGTTTCCCCTCTTTTTTTATGGGTACTGCTGATTTAGGATCTGTTTAGAGACTTCCTTTAAAGTTGCTTTGGGAAAAGCTCTGGGAGCTTCCTAGTTTTGTGTTGCCATTTTGGCTCTGCCACAGGGAATCCTGTGCTAAGGTTTTAATTGTTTTCTTTTAGTTTTTTTTTGCAAGGCAAATGGAGTTAAGTGGCTTGCCCAAGGCCACACAGCTAGGTAATTATTAAGTGTCTGAAGCTGGATTTGAACTCAGGTACTCCTGACTACAGGGCTGATGCTCTATCCACTGTGCCACCTAGCTGCCCCAGTTTTAATTTTTTTCAAGTCTTCCCTCTTCCATTCTCAATTCTTTTCTAATTTTCTTCTATTGGTCTCATTTCATTTGTAATAATTTTATAAATTCTTTAAAAATCATCTAGCATTTTTTCTCCTAGTGATTTTAATTTATCTTGTGGTCAAATTTTTTTTGAGGATTTGCTTGTAGGTATTTTAGAGTTACTTTCTTCTTCTGAGTTGTCTTTCACATACTTGGAATCAAATAGTTCTTTATTATTATTTTTTTGTTTACTCATTTCAGTCTTAACATCTAGATTGGGATTTTGTGTTAGGGTCAGGTTCTGTACAGTTTTGGTATGATTCTCATGGTCTTGGAAGTTTCTGGCTTATCTTAATTACACTCTTGTCAGTACATTTGTCAGATATTGAATGCTAAGTTCTTCAAAGATCATATAGGTGATGTGGGTCAGGAAGTACAAATTTTCAGGGAACAGACTGAGGACTATACTGATTTCAATAAATTATCAAAAACCCAGAAGAAGGCATATATCCTCAATGGAGGCTGTAAGACAATATACAGTAAAAAGAGCACTGAAATTGGAATCACAGTACCTTAGCCCGAATCTGAGCTTTATTACTATGTATGTAACCTTGAGCAAGTCAAAATCTCCCTAGAGCTCATTTTCCTCATTTTTAAAATTGAGGTTGGAGAAGGGCTGGTTCTCCCAGGCCAAGTTCAACTTTAAGTCTATGTTCTTATGATCTTTGAATGATGAAAAGACATGATATGAGTCATACTGAACATGAAGGTATATATATATATAGGCTGTGGTCCTCTGGTGGAGTGACTGACAAAATCATGAATCCATGCAAGTATCCAAGTACTAGAAAAATAATGTAAATGTATTCTAATATTTCAGGATTCTGTGATTCTGTCCATGTGGCTAATTCCTCACATGATAACAATTTCAGTACCTTTAGATAGTGTTTTTGCATTGATGTGTGCAAAATTTCATGACCCTATCTTAAGAGAAACATGGTCTTTTTATAGGGCTCATAATTGAAACTTTTTCAACTTGTTAAGGTCTGGCATTCTTTTGATTCATTTGTATTCCATTTAAGAAGCCAAGTTAGAATGAAACATCTTTACTACATAAAATCTAAATAATTCTACTCAAATATATGAAGGATGTATGATTTTATCTTCATGGTGAGCTCCCAGATCACAATCCATTTATATTTCAAATAAATACTAGAGAGTTTTCTAAGTACATAAAATTTAAGTGTTTGCTTAGGATGACATAATTAATATGAGATTTTATAGTTCATTGAACCAGGAAGATGGAAATTTAGATATTTTCTGCAGAACTTAACACTCTCATAAACATTCCCAAACCCCAAAGAGGAATTTGGCATCAGAGATAGATGGACTGTTAATACAACTTGCAGAATGTACTCTGACTTGTACTCTGGGATCCACTCAGATTTCTTTTCTACTGAATGATCTCTGCCAATATCTGTCTCCCATTTTTCTCCAACATCCTGTTGTAATAAGGGGAGAAATCTGATTTCACATCGACTTGAGTCAACTAGAGGGCATTCCAGGGATGTATAGCCAGGAACAATCACTCACTCTCCCCCATTTCCACAAAAAAGTAGCAGGAACTGACTCAGTCTAGTAAGAGAACTAAAGAATGGAGGTGAATGAGGGTAGTGAGTCAGTCGCAGCTCCAGTTCTAAAAGAATGGATTCAGCTAAAGCCAGTCTTGCTTATGAGAAGCTACTTGGGGAAAGGAACAGGATTAGCAAAAAATAAATTTCCCCAAGACAAGAGGCTGACAGTGCTGTGGTTCAGTATGGAAGGTAAATCCTCTATAAATAAGTGGGTAGTAGCAGAAAATGAGTGATAGGGTTTCTGCATGATTCAAGTAAGAAATCAGAATTTTGCATGAAGAAGTTAGTAGAAATATTGAATTTATACATAGCAAAAATAATAAGAATAGAAAAACATGGAAAATCCCTCAAAAGAACAAAAGAGAGCATAATAGATTAGGAATACAAATATATTGATCAGAAGGACTCTATTGAAGAATAGAAGCTAATAAATGTAACATATGCAATTTGAACTTAAATTCTTCCTATTCCAAACTCAACATACTATTTACTATGTAACACTGCTTCTACTGTATACTCTATTCTATTTCTTACTATGCGTATCCTAATTCTTGCATCCTATAAAATAAGAAAAATAATAAAAAAGAACAACAATGATATAAATGTTATATTTAATAGAGGCAAGAAAAGGTTCTATTTGTTTCAGGCATATCTATCTATTAATTATCTTCTTAATTTGGTTGAGACCACTTACGTTGATGGCGCTTTGGAGATTGAACATCAGTTTCTGTTTCTGCCTCATTTTCCTCTGCATTTTGAGTTAACTCTTCTTTGTCATTTGGATCAAGAATAAAAATCTAAAACACATTAAAAATGAACATTTGCAATATTATTTCATAGATCATAATTGACTGAAATGTGGGAAAGAATTAAAAAATAATAGTTGAGTAATAGAACCATATATGAGAGGTAGTAGATTCAGAACAGATCTTAGAGTCAAGTAAGATCTGGGTTCAAGTTTTGCTTCTGATCCATAATGACTGTGTTGTCCTTGGCAAATCACTTAAGTCCTCAATTCATTGTGCGACTTTCTAAGAATATGTAACAGAGCCAAAGTTCAGGGCATTGGCAGAGGGTAGAAGGAGTGTCTTATACCAATGAAATCACAGAAAGGGTTAACATATAATACTGATGATGACTGAGGTTTGTCCTTCATTAGAAGATCATGACATCATAGTTGTCTGCATATTGTCTTCCATGTTAGACCTTGAGGGCAAGGACTGTGCTGTTTTGCTTTTCTTTTGTATTTTCAATACTCAGGAATTTTTGGCACATAGCAAGTCCTTAATTAATGTGTGTGTGGTTTTTTTTTAGGTTTTTGCAAGGCAAAGAGGGTTAAGTGGCTTGCCCAAGGCCACACAGCTAGGTAGTTATTAAGTGTCTGATGCTGGATTTGAATTCAGGTATTCCTGAATCCAGGGCTGGCATTCTATCCACTGTGCCACCTAGCCACCCCCTTAATTAATGTTTTTTGACTAACCTTCCCCCACAAAGAAAAAGTTCCATCTTAAAATGACATTAATATGAAAGATGAAAATGTAATTTAAAAAATTAGTGAAGATGTACCTATAAAGTCTAGAAACTCACAAATAAAGTATAACAAAGATAAGTACAAGATAAAACACACATAGGAAAAAATACAGCAGTATCAGGCTACTCAAGAGGATTTGATGTAGTTGTCTACTCCTTTTACTTCTTTTCTTTCTTACATGCCTTAATCACTGAGAAACCCTTAGGGACTTACCCTCCCAGCTTCATTTCATTAATTTATTTTTTGGGATAGTCATTCTTGACCTATTTTCTCATCTTTCTTTCTTTTTAAAATTTTTTTTTTATTTATTTAAGGCAATGGGGGTAAAGTGACTTGTCCAAGTCACTCAGCTAGGCAATTATTAAGCATCTGAGGCTGGATATGAACTTATATACTCTTGATTCCAGGGCCTTTGCTTTATCCACTGCACCACCTAGCCACCCCTCATCTTTCTCTTAATTAACCTTAATCACTGAATGGGCACTGTCTTAGTCAAATTGTGACCTGGGAAAGATCTAGCTTTAAAAGACCAGGGTCATCTCTAGTTGTTATGGTCCATATCTGCCCACACAAGCCAGATGGATTTGGAGGCAAAAGTGATGCTGGTGACTTTGAACAGCACCCCCTTAATTAAATTCAACTCACTTTTATTTTTCTCCTTTAGCTGAGAATTCTGAAAGATGGCTATAATATTCCTTAAGAATGTATTTTTTCAGACAACTTTCTGGGGGTGATTGATGGATTCTTTCAAGGACTATTTCATCTTCTAGAATATTTAGTCAGTTTCTGTGATACTTTCCTGCAAGATACTGCTTTGATTGTGGCTTTCAGGTAGACCAATAATTCATACATTATCTCTTTTGAATGTGGTCTTCTGGTTAGTCATTTTTCCTAAGAGGTACATTACATTCTCTTCTATTTTTTCAACCTTTTGGTTTTTATTTGATGGAATTTTAATATCTCACATTAGTTTCCATTTGTTCAAATTTAGTTTTTAGGGTTTTATTTTCTGCTGTTGCCTTCGTTACCTTTTTCAGTTGTTTAATTTTACTTTTAGATGAGTTGTTTTCCTTTTCCATTTCATCATTTTATCTTCAAGCTGGTCAGTTTTACTTCTAAAATTATTGTTTTCTCAGCCAGTTTTTCATAGTTGTCCTGTGTGATTCTAATTTCTCTTCCCCAGTTTTCTTCTTCCTATCTTCTTAGGATTTTAAGATCCTTTCTGAACCTTTCCAAAATTGGGGCCAAATTATAAAACCCTTTGAGGCATCACATGTAGGCATTTTGTCACTGCTTTTCTCTTCTGAGATGACATTTTTATCATCCCTGTCAGAATAATAGCTGTCAATGGTTAGTGCTTTTTTTGTTGTTCATTTTGATAGTTGAGCTCTGCTCCTTTGGTATAGGGTACATAGTCCCCAAGCTTTTTGTGCTGGATGCTGGGAATTTGCTCCCTACCTTTACCTTCTGATGTTTCTGATTTTCACAGATTGCTCCTTGCAGTATGGTAGCCCAACACTGCACCAACGTTCCATGACTAACCTTGCTCTCTGAGCTGGGACCCTCACTGCTGGCCTCCTAGTCATGACATGAGCTGCACCAGGACCTGAGCTGTACTATGGCTAAAAACCTCTCACTGGCTTCCCAGATCTCCTGCCTACACCAGGATACCCTTTTATTCATGTGAGACAAACTTTTCCTGAAAATTTCTACAAGATTTCTCTTTGAAAAATTGTTCCATTGTCTTTTTAAGTTATGTCACTTTAGGATCTGATTAGAGACTTCATTAAAAATTGTTTTAGGGAAAGCTCTGGGAGCTTCCTAGCTTTGCACCACATCTTGTCTCTGCCTGCTAATCCAAGTCCCTTGAATACCATGGCATCACCTCTCTGTTGTCATTGATGCATGGTAATTTAAGGTAGGGTGCCTTGGTGATGGATAACCTAGAGGGGGGCTATCAATAATTTCTTGGGGTTCATTTATCATTGAAGAAATCACAAGACTATCTGACCCAGGAGTGCAAGAAAAGTCATAAATTTTAATTCACCAATTATTGCAAAAAGTTGCAAGTTCCCAGTGTTTTTTTTAGGAAGACAGCAAGGTAAAGAAAGTGAGTTGTTGGTGGAGATCATGAAGCTGAGAAAAGAGATTGCAGCAATTGTAGCCACCACAAGTAGGAGGGATGCAGGAAGGAGGAAGATGAAGAAGAAGAGTACAATTGAAGGAAGCCGTTGTTCTGTTAGCAGAGATTAGCTGAGGTCAGCGTAGTAGAGAGAGTGAATAGAACTTTTAAGCAACTAAACTTAATTTGTTCTGAGAGGAGCCAGGACAGGGTGTCAAGCAGTGACTCACCTGGATGTGACTGGAGTTTGGCATATACCAAAAGGATGAAGGAGGCTAAGGGAAGGGGCTGAGTTTGCTCCTATTTTCTTAGTGAATTTATATTTCAGAATAGGTTGAACAATAGTAATGAAGTCAGAGGCCCACAAAAAATGCCACACAAGCCCAGTTCCTTAATATTACAGGAAATGCCAGATGAATATTTCCCTAATATTTCTTCTTCAATAGATTGTATATATTTCTATTTATGTATTTATATATATATATACTCATATATACATATAAATTTATATGTATATGCTTATGCATATGCATATGTCTGAATGATGTTCTCAGAGGAAAGGTACTAGCATGGAAGGAAGGAAAAAAGGGAGAGAAGCCAGGAAAGGTTTCCTGCAGAAGTTTCTGTCTTTTGAAGAAGCCAGGAAATCTTGAGAGTAGTAGGTAAGAAAGGAAATCATTCCAAGCCTAAGGAACAGTCAGGGAAAATAGGCAGGGCTAATAAATAAAATGAAATGATGCTGTACTTTGTTACATAGTAATCAAGTCAGCCAATTTCCTGTCTCAGTTATACTTGATTTTATCTCTTTTGTCATTCCTACAAGCAATCATTTGAAAAATTTCATTAGTTTTAGTTCTGCAATATTTTTTTAATTCAAGCATTTTCCCTTTTCTACTCTTACTGCAACCATTCTCATTGAACTCTTAATTATATTGGTAAATCAAGTATAAGTCTTCTATAAATGATCATCCTGTCTGTAGTTTATGTCTTCTCTGTTCAATCTGTACTTCATAGTTTGTTCTGAATACTCTTCATGTCTCAACACTGTGATGATGTTTCATGTTTCTTCTCTACTCAAAAACTTTCCAAAGCTCCCCATTGTCTGTTAAATAAAATATAAACATCCACATCTGCTTCAGGATCTTATCTTCAATTTACTACTCTAGATTGACTTAATAGTATTCTACTCCATACATTCTAAACTCCAGCTAAGGAGAATTACTCTTCTTCTCTCATTCTCATTCAAAATTATTTCATCCCTATGTTTTGCTCATACTGCCTCCCATAGAATGTCCTCTACTCAACTGTAGTCTGCTGCCCTGGAAATCTCCATTCTCTGAAATCTATAGCTTCAAAGTCTAACTGTTGAAGTGTTTTCTGTTAAGTTTTACCTTCACCCAGGTGAAAATGATGTCTTTTCAAATTTCTCATTGCTTTGTGCCTAGACTTCTTTACATTTATCATTTTTTGTTAAGTCGATTTTCAGTTAGGTCTGATTCTTCATGACTCCATTTGTGGTTTTCTTGGCAGAAATGCTAGTGATTTGGCATTTCCTTCTCCAGCTCATTTTACAAATGAGGAAACTGAGACAGTTAAATGACTTCTTAGGGTCAAATGGTTAATATCTGAGGCTAGATTTGAACTCAGGGAGAAGAGTCTTCCTGACTTCAGACCCAGTACTCTCTCCAACTATTTGTTCTCACTTATCAAATTGTCCTTTATCATAGTTTTTATTTTTGCATATGTATTATTTTCTACATAGACTGAGACTATGTTCTGTGTCATAACTGTCTTTGTATCCATAGTACCTTCAATGTACTATGAACTTAATACATTTTCAATGAATTTAATTAAGTCCTCATCATATATGCTTCAAATAACTTATTTATATAAACCAAGTTCAGGAAGCAGTATTATACTGC
The DNA here is from genome assembly GCF_037893015.1 of Macrotis lagotis. Taxonomy (NCBI): domain Eukaryota; kingdom Metazoa; phylum Chordata; class Mammalia; order Peramelemorphia; family Peramelidae; genus Macrotis; species Macrotis lagotis. The sequence goes on along the minus strand of NC_133659.1, from coordinate 129,840,315 downwards.
ACTTACATTAGAAAAATCTGAAATGAATAAATTTGATTCTGTCTCCATATTTTTTTTTGCATTCTCTTTAGTGCCATAGTGTACAAATTTTCTCACTGATGATGACAATAGTCCATCAGACCATTCCATAGTGTTCAGATCCATCTGACCATAGAGTTCGCCAAGAGTAATGCATTTTGGATTTAAAGTGAAAATCATTACATTCCCTTTTTTTCTGGTAACCTAAAAATAGAAAAATATTTGTTTTAGAAAAACAATGAATACACAGACATAGAAGAAGTTATAATTTGTTAATTTCAATTACAATTAGCATTTGTTCACAAAATGGAGTATGAACTTTGGACCTAAGTTCAAAACACAATTCTTCATAAAGAGTAGACCTTATAGACCCTTAGTACAGTTATAAGATAAATTAAGAAGTCACATGCTTATTAAAGCTAATTTGAGTACACAATATAAAAACATTTTAGAAATGCCCCAAATAATCCTCCACAAAAAATCACAAACAGAAAAAATACATATATTCTTTTCTAATACAACTTATGTAATATATAAATATTATATGATCATACTAATTCATTAAATGTTTGATGATAAAATATTATAACAGAAATAATAATTTTAATATAACACCTCCTAAGAATTATGGTTTGACATAAATGCATATATATATATTTATATACACACACAATGCACTGAATTATATGGATTTTCCTTTTGGAAGTACTGGGAAGTGGCTAAAGAGTCCGCTTGACATTTGAAAGAGGTAATATTTTAGTATTCCTATAATTAAGGACCATCCATGTAGCTCTTCCTTCACATCTTTTTAAATAAAATGCTAGGAATACTTCCCTTGCCTAAAATATTTCTGTTGGATGTCTGGGAGGCAGGGAAGAATATAGGAAAGAGGAAAAACTAAAACCCAACTTAATCTACTATAGACCCCCAATACAACAAATTAGAAGCTGCTTTTTCCTAGGAAAATGGGGACATAGAGTACAGAGTGCTATGGCTCCCATGTATCCCATTGTCCTGAAGTAGTAAGCTTGGAGCTGTAGGGCAGAATAAATAGGTTGCTGAGGGCCATGGTTCTTTCTCCATCTTCCTTATCTGTTTGATAAATGTCATTCCTCACTTCTCATTTGTAATAGGGAACTAGTACCTGAGAACAGTTCCAATAGATCAGTTCAGAATAAGCCATGGTTTACACTTGTGAGTAGAGCCTTATTTTTGGTCATGTCTTACATGGAAGGTTGGGGGCACCAGGAAGCTAGGAATGAACACTGAAGGGAAGGAAGAAGGCACCTAGGCTTTCTCTGTGTCTCATTATTTCACTATGATGTCCCAGCTAATTTATCCCTCCTCCTATTGCTAAATTCATCTCATAATGTTCATTTGGAGGAAGAGCCCGGACTAGCTCCCATCTTTCTCTGGCCTTTGCCAACATGCTTTCTAACCCATCCCTTTTCAGTTCTCTTTTGTGGGGGAGGGGAGGGGAGAGCAGGGGAGGAAAGGCTGTCTCTAGCCTAACTGAATTTTGATAGGGGAAGAGGAAGAGAGAGAAGTGAGAAATCTGACATATCTGATAGAGGTGAAGCTGGGGAGCATTTGAGTTGAAACATTAGTTTTATGACCTAAAATTTATGCACATCACTTGATGACTTGGGGTGGGTGTCTGTATGTGAACTAAATTATGCATGTTAAACCCCCAAAGGATCCTATTAAATATTTTATGTATAGGTGGTTTTACCTGCTGAGTCTCTTCCTGATTTGTAGACGTAGATGTACTTAAAGTTGGTAAAATAATTAGAGCTTTTTCTAAAATGTTTCTTATTGTAGTCTTCCCTCCTTCTGTTGCACCTACTAACATCACACCAATACAAGCCTAAAAACCAAGTTGCAAAGATTAGCTCCTTCCTAAAATGTAAAAGTAGCATTTTAATTATATTCTTTCAACATAATAAATATTTTCTCAGCATAAATGCTAATGATTAAAACCAAGTACTTTCTAGGCAGAAGAGTTTCTTCAAGTAAAACATTTAAATAACACCTTGGGAAAATATTCATGTGACTACAGTCTTTAATCAAATTTAAATCATTGGAAAAATGATCAAAAAATGATTAACTATGGAAGGGAATAGATTCCTATTCAAATTTCTGATTCCATGACTATTTCCAGATTCAGTCATACTGCAACCATTTATTCAAATATGCTATGTACTTTGCACTATAATGGGCTATAGAGAAGCTAAAAAGATAAAGTTTTATATGAAATAAAAAAAATCATGTATTAAGCCCTTAAACCCTTGAACCAGGTTTAAGTACAAGTGAAACAAATACAAACAAGTAACACAATCACTTCCCTCGAAGTGACTTTATTAATTAAAATTAATTTTTAATTAAATTAAAAACAGCAGGAGTAACTCCATTTTGCCATTTATCTACCATTTTGTGAAGTTAAGTGTCAATTTCATGTTAACCCCCTGATTTTGGAGAAGTTACAAGATTATCCCCCCCCCTTAACTATCATCTGACTTCAGCGTCACATAACCACCCCTCTCCCTCTCACTTCAATGTCTCTTGATACCCTCCATTGCTAAGAAAGCAGATGTCTCAATCCCAACCCTCTGGTTTCTCACATCCTCCAAAGTGAATTCTACACAATTAATATATAGGTTGGAGGAGGGTTGGAGGGAGTGAAAAACCAAGAGCCTTGGACCCCATTTGTTTCTGCAACCACATTGTTAAATAAATTGTTGTTTGGATATTAACTACTTGGGATCTTTATTCTACCATAATAGTTGTTTATATTCTAATAGGAAGTATTTGTGTAGGACAACAAACTTGTCTTGAAAATGAATTGAGGAGCCAAGATGGCGACAAGAAGGGATCGAGTCTTAGGAGCTCTCTGATAAAACTTGAAACTAAGGACTCTAACTAAACTTTCCAGAGACAGAATCCACAAAGGGACCCAGTGAGACAGTTCTCCTACTCAAGGTAACCTGGAAAAGAGCAGAAAGGCTCTGCTCCCCAGGGTCAGAGGTGCAGCCCGCCAGAGGGGCAGCTGCCAGAGCGAGAGAACATCAGCCTCCTGGAGGCAGCCCCAGGGTGCTGGGAGCCGTGGCATCTCCTGAGCTGTACCCCGGGGAGCCCCGGGCACAAAGTGGGGGAACAGCAGGGGACCTCTGCCAGAGCGAGCACGTGGAGCCCAGCCCTCAGGGCACACAGGGAGCAGCCTGGTCTTTCAGCAGCCCAGATCCTGAAACAGAAGCAGGCGGAGCCAGTAAGCAGGAGCCCCCAGGGCATGAGCCCAATGAACTGAGGGAGGGGAGTGAAGAGAGAGAGACTGCAGAGCTCTGTCCTCTGCCTCTGAAACAGGACTCTGGGGCTCTGATCACATTCAGAACCTGATTGCAGTCTAGGCCCCCCCATAGAACAGCAGGGCCTCCCCCACCTCAGCCCTGTGGCAGAGGGGGGCGCTTATGGTCATTCACAGACCAGGAGGGAGGACAGAGCCTCACACACTGAGACCCTTGTGGGAGTGTCCCAAAAGCTCAGGAAGCACCCCAAAACAAGGCCCAGGCTGGGAAAATGAGCAAGCAGAGAAATAAGAGGAAGACCATTGAGAAATATTTTGCATATGAGCCCAAGAAGGATCAAAATACTCAGTCTGAAGATGAGGAAGCACAAGCTCCTGCGTCTAAAGACTCCAAGAAAAATAGAAATTGGGCTCAGGCTATTACAGAGCTCAAAAAAGACTTTGAAAATCAAATGAGGGAGTTGGAAGAAAAACTGGGAAAAGAAAGGAGAGAGATGCAGGAAAAACATGAAAATGAAGTCAGCAGCTTCGTCAAGGAAATCCAAAAAAATGCTGAAGAAAATAGCATGCTAAAAACCAGCTTAGGTCAAATGGATAAAACAGTTCAAAAAGTTATTGAGGAGAAGAATGCCTTAAAAAGCAAAATTGGCCAGATGGAAAAAGAGATAAGAAAACTCTCTGAGGAGAACAAATCCTTCAGACAAAGAATAGAAATTCAGGGAGATTGATGAATTTAACAGAAATCAGGAATCAATACTTCAAAATCAAAAAAATGAAAAATTAGAAGAAAATGTGAAATATCTCATTGAGAAAACAACTGATATGGAAAACAGACTTAGGAAAGATAATTTAAAAATTATTGGAATACCTGAAAGTCATGATCAGGAAAAGAGCCTTGACATCATTTTCAAAGAATTACTAACTGATCCCCCCGAGAAAGAGATCCCAAAAAACCAACCCCTAGGAATATTATAGCCAAGTTCCAGAACTCCCAAGTCAAAGAGAAAATATTACAAGCAGCCAGAAGGACACAGTTCAAATATCGTGGAGCTGCAGTCAGGATCACACAGGGCTTAGCAGCAACTACATTGGAAGCTCATAGGGCTTGGAATACAATATACCGGAAGGCAAAAGAGCTTAGAATGCAGCCAAGAATGAACTACCCAGCAAGGCTGAATGTCCTCTTCCAGGGAAAAAGATGGACTTTCAATGAACCAGAGGAATTTCAAATGTTCCTTTTGGAATGTCCAGAGCTGAACAGAAGGTTTGATCTTCAGATACAGGACTCGGGTGAAGTATGGAGATTGGAGGAGAGGGGGAAAATATGAGGGACTTAATGATGATGAACTGCATGTATTCCTGCACAGAAAAATGACACTGATAATACTCATATGAACCTTCTCAGTTAATAGAGCAGGTAGAGGGAGCTTTTATAGTTGAAGCACAGGAGAAAGCTGAATTCAAAGATAAAATATGGTGTAAACGAGTCAACAAAAAAAAAGGGAAATGTAATGGGAGAAAGAAAAAGGAGAGGGGGGAATAGGCCAAGATATTTCATATAATAAGATTTTTTTATTACAATGAGCTATTGAAAAGATATGGAAGGGGGAGGCAAGGGGGAATGAGGGAACCTTTGTTCTCATCAGAGGTGACTAGGAGAGGAAACAGCATATATACTCAATCGGGTATAGACATCTGGAGTAAGAAGGAGGGGGGAGCAGGGGGAAGGGGTGGGGATGTGAATAAAGGAGGAGAGGATGGACTATGGGGGGAGAGTGGTCAGATGTAACACATTTTCTTTTTTACTTCTTGCAAGGGGCTGGGATTGGAAGGCCTGTCCAGGACCATAGGGCCAGGTGGATTCTGGGCCTAAGGGGTGGTATCGGGGCTCAGGGCTTCTTTGCCCCAGGTCCAGGGATCTGTCTGCTGTGCCACTCAGCAACCCTACAGCAGAGTCAGAGTGAAAGGAGAGAGAAAATATAGTACATGGTAGTGGAGAAGTATGAAAGGAAGGAGTTGCGATCAGCAATGGCAACATTGGAAAAATATGGAAGCAACTTTTGTGATGGACTTACCATAAAGAATATGATCCACCCATGACAGAGTTGTTGGTGTTGGAACAAAGACTGAAGCACATTTATTATTATTATTATTTGGGGGAGAGTGCAGGGCAAATGGGGCTGGGTGGCCTGCCTGGGGCCACATAGCAGGGTGATCTTTGGGTGTCTGAGGACGGATTTGGACCCGGGTGCTCCTGGCTCAAGGGCCAATGCTCTGTCTGCCACCCAGCCACCCCTACTATGACTACTATTTTATTTTATTTTGTTTTTTTTCCTTCTTTTTGGTTTTTGCAGGGCAGTGGGGATTGGGTAGCTTGCATGTCACACAGCTGGGTGATTGTTGGGTCTACGGGGCTGGATGTGGGATCGGGTGCTCATGGCTCCAGGGCTGGTGCTTCATCCATTGCACTACCTGGCCATACCTACAATTATTACTATTATTTTTTTAATTTTAATTTTTTTCTCTCCCCTTTACTTTATCATCCAAGCAAGTCTATATTCATAGGGGGGAGGGGTATTTTGTTTACTCTTAAACAAGAATATTTTATTAATGTAAAAAAAAACCACTTGTACAAAATGAGAATAAAAAAATTAAAAAAAAAGAAAATGAATTGAGAGTAAGTATAGTGGAACCATGATCGTTTAGGAAAAGAAGAAAGTTGATAAATTAGATCATAGGGCACAGGGATAGGAGTCTGAGTTCCAATGGGAGGAGGGTGAGGAAGAAGTTTGAGGAAAGAGGTTTGACTTAAATATGGCTTATTATAAATAAAAAACAACAACACCCACAAAATAAAATATTCAAGCAAGCAACCAAACAAAACAAAATATAAAAGCTCACCGGATACTATAGCTTATCTCATTCCAGATATGTTCTTAGTACAAAATGATGCACATATTCTTATCTTTGACATTGTTAAACCATTTTCTTTCAAGACATTTTCAATCACAGAACTTGTTAGGGACTGTTGTGTGTGGTAATAATGTAAATTATCATCACCTGGTGCCTTTGAGCATCAGAACCTTATTTTACTAAGTACCATGGGAGTGGGAGTGGATTAGGGTCTGGGAAGGATATTTAAGCACTTATATTCTGGAGAATAAACATAGCACTTGGAGATCTTGGTGGAGTCTGCCTTGTCTTCTGCCCCTCCAATGTTCACCTGGGGAAGATTGAGGGAGTCCAGAAAAGAACTCAACAAGAATGGAACTGGGAAAATTGATCCACAATCCAAGTTTCATATGATTAATTATGAAATTTATAAAGACAATACAAATTCCTCTTATCCTGCAATCTCTACTTCAACTTCTTTTGATTCCTTTATCCCTAACCAACAGGATGAGTAAAGTAGGATTGAACAATAATTAATTCAAGAATAAGAACATAAAATCTGATAATGTATCTGATGACATAAAGGAGGTTCTGTAAAAGAATTTTTTCTATTCCCTTTCAAGTCATCCTAAAGATCATGAAAACTGCAGAAAAGAAGAAAAAATAAAAGGAAGACTTGTAGCTACTGCAGAGAAGCTGAAATTCAGGATAATTGTCTAAAATATACTATAATAACTTTAACTAATGTTTAATATTTTTTCATGATAAGAGAGGTCCTTTTGTGATCAGCATTTCTGACTGCAGATTTGTTTTTGGAGTGGGAAGAAGGATGATACAGGCAAGAATTGCATGAGATAATGCTTTACATGCACCATGAGGAAGGGACTTATACATAAGAAGACTATTAAGGTCTCTGGGTGGTGAGTTATGAAAAATTCTGCTTCTATAACTAAACTGAGTCACCAGGAGGACAAGGCAAGGTTGTAGCTTCCTTTAAAAGTATCATGTAGGGGTGGCTAGGTAGTGGAGTGGATAAAGCACTGGCTCTGGAGTCAGGAGTACCTGAGTTCAAATCTGACCTCAGACACTTAATAATTGCCTAGCTATGTGGCCTTGGGCAAGGTACTTAACCCCATTTGCCTTGCAAAAACCTAAAAAAACTTATCATGTAAATCAACAATGGCTTATTAAGGACCTTCAACATGTTGGGTAAGCATTCTGAGGGATCTAAAAGAAATATAAGCTATACCATTTTCTTAAGGGACAAAATTAGATAGGGAGATAAAATTAAAACACATAAAACAAGAGAAAAAACAAGGTGCTAAGCTACCTAGATATTTACTTTATGTATTATAGGGCTTCAAAGAAGCACACATAGTGTGCTGACTGAGTTATTTGGAAAAGTTTTTAATCACAGGAAATAGCATTTAGCATTAAAAAGATGAATAGATGGCATTCTGGACCGAAGGAGGTGGTGAAGGAAAAATTTCGAAATGTGAATAGTCTACTATATAAAGACTAGAGGCTAGTCTAAAGTAAGGTTGCCTATTTGGCTGTGGTAGAAAGTAGACAGATAGAGTAGGGAATGTAAAGCCTGACAAACCCACTTTCATCTCCTTTTTAAACAACAAAGTCAGTGTCAGAGACACTCCAAAAGAATGACCTCACAATCAGGGCAAGTGGTTTCTTACCAGATTTACCAAAGATTGAAATTCCTAATGATTTTTATCTCCTATTCCAATAAAAGGTTTTAAAATTATTTTAAAATTAATTATTTAATTTAATTAATTTTTTAAAATTATTTTATTAAATACTTTAAGAATTAATATATGTTTGTTGATTTATTGAGAGGCTGCAAGCAGTCTGGTTACAGTGTTCTAGATGGAATAAAAGACTAGAGGTAAATTGGGGGGGCATAGGAAGAAGAGGATCATGAAGTACAGGATATGTAAATGAGGGATAAGGCTAAGGAGGATAACATGATATAAAAGACAAGAGCGAAGAGATTTTCAAGAAGAATTTGGTATGAAGCAATAGAATGCTACAGAGTTTGTACTGAATTAGGCCTCAGGAATGGTCACTGGATTGAATGACTGGGAGAGAATGAGAGAGATCTCTGAGAATGAAATTTTATAGAGTGGTGAAAGGAGAAGCTAAGATGTAGGCACAGAAGGAGTAAGTATATGGGGAAGCTAGGTGGCTCAAGTGTATACAGTCTGAAGTCTGGAAAATGAATCTGACACTAACAAGTTGTGTGACCCCTGGGCAAATCACTTAACTCTGTTTACCTCAATTTCCTCATCTGCAAAATGAATTGGAGAAGGAAAGGGCAAACCACTCCAATATCTTTGTCAAGAAAACCACAATTGGGCTTGCTAATAGTCTTACATGACTGAACAACAAAGAAAACATAGGCAGGAGAGAGAGAACCTTATTTGAGAAGCAAAAACAAGGAAGGTGAGAAACTTGATAGTACCTGATGGGATTTGTGTGTTTGCTGGTAAAGGAGGAATAGAGAATATAGTGAAGGATTAGATGTGGGAGTGGTGATGGAGGAAAGAGAAGAGTCAGAGTGTTTCCAAGATTTCTTGGCTATGTTGTTGAAAGATGGCTCTACAATATATATATTTTTTTCATTCGAGAACTGTTAGTTCATTTTTTGACCAGTTACTTATTGGGGAATAGTTCTTTTTATTATCCTGAAATTTTTTGTGTTAATGATTAATCATTTGTTTCACAATAAAGTGAATTTAAAAAAATGGGAAAATTAGAATTTGGGATAGTGGTAGAGATGATTTGTTTTAGGTAAGTTGGTTTTGACAGGATAACATTTAAATAGAGATATTCTGTTGACAACTGTGAAGAGGAAACTATAATATAGCTATGAAGTCAGAAATAAAAAAGTATATTTGCAAATCAGTCATAGGATAAAGGAACATTAAGCCTTAGAGCTATAAGTGATTTAGAGGCTCTCTAATCCAGCTCTTTAATTTTATAGTTGAAGACATTTAAAGTTCAAACTCCTGTCACTTAAGGTCCAAACAGTTTTACTCCTCTCTTCTCTAAGTTATAAATATTATAGTAAAACCAGATGACTCACTTTTCTTCAAACATCCCTTAGGATTTTCCCCAGCCTCATAGCTTTGCTCAAATAAGTCTTTGTGACTGTTATACAGCCTGAATACTCTTCAGTTCCTTCTCTTCCTTCTCCACAGCAGCTTTTGAAAGTTTTTTTTTTCTCTTTAAGTCCTCAATGGCACTTTTTAATATAACAGGTGATAACTTCCTGCTCCAGTTTCCGTCAACTCACTATCTCCATTCTTTTTTCTTTTGCAGGGCAATGGGGTTAAGTGACTTGCCCAAGGTCACACAGGTAGAAAATTATTAAGTGTCTGAGGCCAGATTTGAACTCAGGTCCTCCTGACTCTAGGGGTGGTGCTCTGTCCACTGTGCCACTTGGATGTCTCTCACTATCTCTCTTCTTAAAATTCACAGGGCTTTATTCTTTCCTTTTTTTTTTTTTGGTCATAGATGAAGAAGAATCCCTATTCCTCACTTAGCCTAATCCCAGTAGAGGTACACTTGAATCCCATTTCTTCTGACTTCCTCAAAAACCTTGCTCCTTTTCTCTTGCGGATTTTCAATCTCTTTCTATACTTTCTCCTTTCCATATTCATAGAAACATGTCCTTTCTATATTCATACAATCTTGAAAACATAAAACAAAATCCAAACAAATATCTCTTTCATCCATGATATATCTTATCTTTTTTCTCTTATTCAGTGTTAAGATTAACCCCATTTAATTCCTTTATTCTACCACTAGACATTTTCTTTTACTTCTTGTAAAATTCCTTAACCTTTACCATCCTACTGAAATTCTCTCAAAGTCACCAAATGCTTAACTGTTACATAAAAATTCATCTTTAGTCTACATCCTTGCTAATACCTCTTTGATCCTTTTTCTTTTGATCTTTTTCCTGTCAATCTCATTCATTATCATGGTTTTCATGACTATTTCCATGGGCACCATTCAAATTACATATAACCTGAGAAACTTTTGTTTAGTCCCTATGCTGGATATCATAGGAAGTAGACAGAGAAAGGAAAACAAAGAAAAGATAAAATCTCTACTTGGTGTTTAGGAAATGATACTAACTAAAAATTGAGAGAAGGAAGAATTGTTTAATTTTTATTTTGCTTCTGTCTTCTCTGCAAAGGGGAATAACCCTTGGTGTGGAAATAATTGAAAAATGGCAAAGAGGTAGTTGATAACTAAAGAGATAGTAAGAGAACTCCTGGCTGTCTTTAATGAGCTCAAGTCACTCAGGTCAGATAAAGTATATAACCTTAAGGCCTATTGGAACTGGTATATTCAATTGCTGAACTGAAAGGTGGCGGATATTTGAAGGGTTGTGAGGGGAAACATTGCTGAGATTAAAGAAGAACAAATGTCCAGATTAAAAAAAAGTAGAAGAGAGTCTGCAAAATATAGGCTAGTGACTTTGACTTCATTTCTTGGAAAAATTCTAGAATTAATCATTCAAAAGCTAGTTAGGCATCATTTAAGAAGAAATGACTTCTTCAAGAGAAGGTCATGCCAGACTAACCTCATTTTCTCTTTTGAAATGATTATTAAACTAATCAATGAGAGGAATTCAATGGACATAATAATAATAATAATATTAATAATTCTTGGGGCAGAGCCAAGATGGTGGCACGAAGTCAAGAATTCCCAGAATTTCCCCAAGAAACTCCCAAAGTCATCAAATTATGACTCTAACCAAAATTTAGAGGGGCAGGACCCACAGAAAGACTGAGTGATACAATTTCCCAGTCTAAGATAACTTAGAAGTTCCACAGGATGGGTCTATTTCACTGGGACCAGGGGTTGGAAAAAGCCACAGCCACAAACACAGTGCAGTCCAGAGATCACCAGGAACAGTTTGAAGGGGTGGTGAGAGAACTCTGCTGCACCAGAATGAGAGCCGGCCTCAGAGCAGCCCTGCAGTGAGAACCTGCAGTGGGAATCAGGGAAGCCAGCCTGTACCTCCAGAAAGCAGCCCACAAATCTTAAGGGAGTTGGGGGAGACTGCAGAGGTCTCACTGCTCTCCTGGGACAGGACTCAGCTGTTTGCCCACACATAAATCCAGGTTGCAGTTTGGGATGCTACAACATCACTATAGACAAGCAGGGATTCTCCTCACAGCTCCAGGGCAGAGGAGAGGGCCTATGGTCATCCACATCCCAGAACACAGGCAAGAGGCTCTCATAAGACCTTGGAGGAATTAAGGTTACAGTGAGGTGTTTCAAACCCTCCCCACCCCCAAAGCCTTGGAAGTGTGGTTAAATCAGTCATAGGCTGAGGAAATGAGCAAACAAAAGAAAAAGAATCTGACCATAGAAAATTACTTTGGTCCCATGGAAGATTCAGAAGATGACAAAATTCTGTACCCAAAATTCTATACTCATAAACTCCAAGAGAAATAGAAAATGGGCTCAGGCTATCAATGAGCTCAAAAAAGACTTTGAAAAGCAATTAAGGGAGGTAGAGGAAAATTTGGGAGGAGAAATGAACACAATGAAGATAACTCATGCAAACCAAATCAATAGCTCGGTGAAAAAAATACAGAAAATACTGAAGAAAATGATATGTTAAAAACCAGTTTAGGCCAAATGGAAGAAGCAACACAAAAAGTCAAATGAAGAAAAGAATGCCTTGAAAAGCAGAATTGGCCAGCTGGAAAAGGAGATAAAAATACTCTCTCTCTCTGAAGAAAATAACTCCTTAAAATGTAGAATGGAACTAAAGGAAGCCAATGACTTTGTAAGAAATCAGGAAGAAATAAAACTATACCAAAAGAACCAAAAATTAGAAGAAAATGTGAAATATCTCATTGAAAAAAATCTGACCTTGAAAACAGATCCAGAAGAGATAATTTAAAAATTATTGCACTACCTGAAAGTCATGACCTGGAAAAGAGCCTAGACTTCATTTTTCAAGAAATAATACAGCAAAATTGCCCTGAGATCTTAGAAGTATAGGGTAAAATAGAAATTGAGGGAATTCACCAATTATTCCCTGAAAGAGATCCCAAAAAGAAAAACTCCCAGGAATATTATAGCCAAATTTCCAAACACCCAAGTCAAAGAGAAAATACTAAAAGTTACCAAATCAATCTAACTACCAAGGCTCCATAGTCAGGATTATACAGGATCTGGTGGCATCTATATTAAGGGCCTATGGAGCTTAGAATATGATATTCTGGAAGGCAAAAGAGCTCAGATTACAGCTAGTACTAGCAATTGTGGGGAAAAATTGACATGATAAAAATGGACTTATGATAAAGAAGGGCAATTCATTTCAGAGATAGTTGTTGGAATCTGAACACAGATTGAAGTACATTTTTTTCTCTCATTATTCTTGTGGTTTCTCATCTTCTTGTGGGGGAGGGGTATATGTTTACTCTCATAACAAGATTATTGTAAATAATATAAAATAAATAAGCCAAAAAAATCTACTGGGACAATTACACATTTTGCACAGGGACAGAAACCAAAATAATTATTTTGAGCAATTTGCAGGCTTGTGTGGAATTGATATCCAGAACTTGATCACTTTCTTCCTTTGTCATTTGGGGTCCTACCTTTTATTATACTAAGTATCTATTTTTTCAGGAGCCCTTCAGTTTATGAGATTTATTGTTATTGACAGTCAGTATGGGATAGTTTAATATACTGAATTAAAAGGATGCTGACTTAAAAAAATTCTTAACGTTAATACATTGGTTTGTGCTCAGATATTGACTGATTATGAAATGATTTTATGACAATATCAATACATTGTGATATCTGATTGCAGTGTTCTGAATGTATTCAAGAAGGGAGAAAAGGTTAAAAGACCAGTCAAATTTTTTTTTGTTGCTGTATCTGATTTTCTAAAACCCATTTGGGGTTTTCTTGGAAAAGATACTGGAGCGGTTTACCCTTTCCTTATCCAGTTCATTTTTATAGATAATGAAGTGAGGCAAAGAGAATTGTCCAGGGTCACACAGATAGTTAGTGTCTGAGATCAGATTTGAAGTCAGGAAGATTCATCTTCCTGACTTTAAGCCCAGCATTCTATCTATTGTATTATCCAGCTACCCAACCAAAATTAAGGGGCACCAAAAGAAAAAAATTGCTCAGTTCTAGTAATATTTTGATAAATAATATCATGCTATTCTTGTGGAGAAGGTGAAGCAATATGAATCAGATGACAATATAATTAGATGACTGATTGACCCAATTAAAAGAGTAAGTTGCTGATGGTTCAATGTTATTGTGAAATGATTCTGGTAGGAGTTTTTCTAGGGATGTGTGCTTTGTCTTGCTTTATTTAATGCCTTGAATAATCACTTGAATGGACTTGCATAAGATTAGAAAGGTAATGCTTATCAAATTTGGAGATGACACAGAGCTGGGAAGGATAGATCATATTCTGGATGATAGAGTCAGGATCCAAACTGATAATGAAAGACTAGGTTATTAGGTTGAACCTAATAAGATGAAATGCAATGGGGTATCAAAAATCATTCATAAGTATAAGACTGAGACATAATAGACATCAATTGTTCTGAAGTTTTAGTGGACCTCTAACCTCAATATGAGTCAGTGGCAGCTGGAATACTTAATGTGAACTTGGATTGCATTAAAGGGGATATGGTTTCTAGAAACAGGGAAGTGATAGTTCCATTTTGCTCTGCCCCTCATCAAATCTCATCTGAAATATTGTATTCAGTTCTGGGCACTATGATATATAAGAACAATATTATTCAAAAGATGTCCAGAAATTCGTTACCAGAATGGTGCATCCTAGAAATATGAAGGGCAGGTGAAGAAACTATGTATGTTTAATCTAGAAAAGGAGATGAGGGCAACATAATGGATATTTATAGGCACTTTAAGGATTGTCTTGGGAAGGAGAGATGAGATCTGTTTTGTTTAACCCCATAAACCAGAACCAGAAACAATGAGTGGAAAGAACAAAGAAACCATTAGAGGATTAATGTGGAAAAACAAACAAACAAACAAAACAAACAAATCAAAAACCCCATATGCTAACAGAGTTATTCCAAGGTACAATGGACTGATTTGAGAAATGGCAGTTTCTGCTGCCTTTTAGACCTTTGTGCAGAATTTGGATGATCCCTTGTTAGTTATTTGAATAACTTTCATATATGAGATAAATTGGGAGGTCCCTCTTCACTCTCAAAAATCTGTGATTCTGTGAATCTATGAAATTTTAATCTTTAATCTTGATTTTTTTTCTACTGAACTCTGGACCAGAAGACCTACTATTCACAGACGTACAGAGAAATATTTGAAGATCAGTGATAAGGAAAAACAAGGTTGGGAAAGTTACTTGTGCACTGAGTTCTCCTTTTCTATTCTTGCAATGTGTGCATGCATTGTGTATTTGCTAAATAATTTAAGCTTCATTCTACTTTCCCACAATGGGGATAGAAAGCTTAGCAACTAAAAAATACAGGGAGATAGCTGGAAATTGCTATTAAGAATAAATAAAGCAGATAGATCTAATTAAATAGTTGGATTTCTGCTTGCATATTAGCATCTACCTGATTCTGTATGTAAGGCATGGTGGAAATATGCAAATACCATTTAAAGTCAGCTAAGCAAGATTATGCCATGCCAGGAGAACTGACTCTCAATAAACTAAACTTAGGATCGTTCAGTGACTGAGCCCTCAGCACAATAAATCCACTTGAAATAGTGGTAGAGTGGGATGGCGATTTTTTTTTAAAGCAACAAGCCTTGGACAGACAAATCTGGCAAAACTGCTGTTATATCTCTCTATTTCTCAAGATTCTTATGTTCCTCATGAAGGAGTTATCAATCAGTCACTTAAATTTGCCCAGTGGAGAGAGCACTGGACTTGGAGTCAGGAGGGTGGGAGTTCAAATTCAACCTCAGACACTTGCTGTTGTGTAACCTTGGGCAAGTCACTTCACCCTGATTGTCTCATATCCAAGACCATCTCCAGCCATCCTGATACATATCTGACCATTGGACCCAGGTGACTCTGGAGGAGAAAGTGAAGCTGGTGACTTAGAATAATAACACTCCTCACTCAAATTCAATTTACATGCTTGTCATGGCATCCATCACTTCCCTGATGTCATGGTCTTCTTCGAGAATGAAGGACAAAAACAACAGTACTTTACCTACTTAATTTTTTTTTTACTGCCATAGCTTTTAGAATCTAAGACAAAGGATTGCAAAAATATAACTCTGCATTTATTCAGAATCTAAAACAAAAGATTGCAAAAATATTTTACATTTACCTGGATTTGATTGTAAAACTCTATAACTTTATTTTTCTGAGATGGCCAAGGCTGTAAACCTAGTTGTTGTGTTGCCATGTCTATTGCTTTCTAGAGGAAAAGAGAGAAAACCATAATAAATGGATTTTTAAAAAAATATTATCTTTGCTTCTTAATTCAATAATCCTCAAAATTCCATTTTAAGCACCAGTACTTTAAGTTATCTTTAACCATTCGCTGTTAAAAAGTACCATAGGACACTTTTCAAAAAATTAAATAAATATTTATTAAACACTATATTATATGCAAAGCTTTGTACTGAAAATATAATGACAAAATGAAAATGGTTCGTGTCTACAAGGAGGTTATATTCTTCTTCATAGAAGAATATAGAATATTACAAAAATTTATGTTTTTAGTTATTGGTTTTTTGGTTTCATATTTTTTAGTTTATTTTATATTATTACAATAATCTTGTTGTGTGAGTGAACACAATCCCCCTCCCCCCCCAATATATATAGAGAGATCTCAAGAATAGTGAGAGAGAAAGAAAAATGTACTTCAGTCTGTGAGTCTGTGTTCAGATTCCAATGGTTCTGCCTCTGGGATGAGTTGCCTTCTTTATCATAAATTCACCAGAGAAATTGGTTCAATATTTTTCCCACAGTTACTATTACTAGCTGAATTTCCTTCCACTCTATTCCTCCAGGCTGTTCCTGGAAGGCTGGAGCTGGTTTGCTCCAAATGGGCTGTGCTACACTGCAGCTCTTTCCAATTCCCAGCCCTGGTGAAACAGACCTTTCCTGTAGATCTTCTAAGTTGTCTTGGACTGAGAAATTGTATCACTCAGTCTTTCTGTACATTCTGTCCCTTCAAATTTTGGCTAGAGTTATAATTTGATGGCTTTTGAAGTTCTTTGGGGAACGAGTTTCCAGGAATTCCTGCCTTCAAGCACCATCTTGGTTCTGCAGTTGCAGTTATTGTTAAGGAATATTTACAATTTTCAATACATTGCTTCAAAAGGAAAAGACTCTTCACAAGTTAGGGTGGTTAAGTGGTACAGTGGATAGAGCACCGGCCCTGGAGTCAGGAGGACCTCAGTTCAAATCCTACCTCAGACACTTAATAATTACTTAGCTGTGTGGCCTGTGGGAATAAAGAAAAAGACTCAAACAATCCAGATAGTTCAAGGAATGTGTTCTAATAATATACCTTAGTATAGTTAAATTTTATTTTAAAACCCACAAATATTTTAAAAGGAAAGGGAGTCTAGAGATAATCTGGTTTAATTTTCTCATTTTACACATGAAGAAACTGAAATCAAGGAGGTTAGCATGACTTCCCCAGTCACATAGTAGTAAGGAAGAGTCAGAATTTGAACTATGTTTCTTTGACTCCAAATGTTATGCTCTGTATGTCTGATCTGGAGGATTCAGACAATCTTTCTATTGTAACACCTACATCTTTATACCACTGGATGAGAAAGCTAAGATATAAAGAAGCTAAATGACTTTCCTAAGGTGGCAAAGCCAATGGCAAAGTTAGAACTTCTGATTCACAGCTTTTTGTCTTTCTACCATTTGGTTTAATTCAATAAGCATTCATGAAGTGCTTGTTATGTTGAAGACACTGTTAGATTCAGTGATAGAGGACACATAAGAATATTGTCTTCTGTGACTTCTGGCATAGATGGTTTCTGAATATAAATCTGATGTCCTTGACAGTGACACCCTTGAGATAGAAGGGCTAAAGATTCAAAAGGCAATCTCAAAACACCAACTTAGGGTTTTTTTATTTTAAACTTTTATTTTATTTTTAATTAAACATTTAGTTTCTCTCCTTGCCACTTTCTTCCTTTTCCCTACCTTCATTATCATTTGGGGAAAAAATCAAACTCTCGCAACAAATATGAATAGCAAAGGAAAACACTTTGACTATGGACAAAAATGTAGGTCTTACTTTGCAACCTAAGTCCATCACTTTCCTTAAAAGAAGGGGAGTGTGTGCTTTACATTGGTTTTTGGAAAACATGGTTATCAATGCAATTTAAAGTTCTTAGTCTTTACAATTTAATTCTTGTGTAAATTACTCTCCTGCGTTTGCTCATTTCACTCATAAGACTTTCCAGGTTTCTTTGAAACTTCCTTTTTTCATTCTTTGACACTATTTCATTCATATGACATAATTTGTTCATCCATTCATTAGTAGATAGACATCTCCTTAGCTTCCAATTCTTTTCTGTCATAAAAAGATCTGTTAAAATATTTTAATATATCTGATTCCTTTTCAATATTCTTTCATCTTTTGGTGTATAGACCTAGTAGTGATATAACTGAGTCAAAAGGCATAAACATTTTATTGAATCTTAGAGTCTAGTTATAGGTAGGTATTGTGATTATTTCTATTTTACAGTTGAGTAAATTGAGGTAAATGGAGGTTAGATGATTTGCCCATCTCACATGTTAATAAGTATCTGAGTCTGGATTTGAACTCAGATCCTTCTGATTCCAGGTTCAGAGTTATAGCCATTGTATCACCTGATTTCCTCACTGAAGAAGGAAATCATTTGTTATAGCTATATTGATAGAATCTTTACATGTCTTTTTCCCAGTTGTCTTCCTTCTAAGTCACTGATTTAAAAAAAAGTGGCATCATTAAATTTATATATACCTCCAAGTTCAGATTCTTCACAAGTGGAACTGAAATTTCAGGGAATATATCTCTCAGAACACTTTCAAAAAGTGGAACATCTTCAGGAAGAAATTTGGGTAAGCTAGCTTCGTTCACTGCCCTTATAATGACAAGAACTTCTTCATTTTCAGTAAGATCTTCATTGGTGTTCCTTTAATAGATCAGGGTGGAGTAGGGGGTGAGATGAGAGGGAAGAAGGAAGGACATGTGAAAACTCACATTAAGGTGGAGCAAACAATTCAATATTCTTTGCTATGACAATATACCATCAGCATTATTGCTGAGCACTTTTCACAACACTCTATATGTTGTACAATATGTACTTCCTATATTCTACATTCTATTTTTTGTGGTTCTCTAATTCTAGTGACTAAATGGGATGGCAAAGAATTTCACATTAAGGTAGGTGACTTGACAAGGATTTCACATTGTGAGTTCCAGCAACTAAATTACTGCTTATGGGCAACCTAAAAATTATTTGGGTCTAATTAGAACTCTCTTTTGATTATTGCCATGTCATTTTAGAGTTGCTCAGGATTGAGGTCTGTTTTTTTTTAAATTTTTCTCTATTTCAAGTTTGCAATGGTCCAATAATTTGCTACCAAGTGGCAGTGTACTATAGTTGAAATTTTCTGGGCTATCTGCATTTGTGAAGGCAGTTTCCATACCAGAAATTTCCAAATCTAACAAAACCCCTAATCCTTTGCATATCTACACATTTCTTTGTGTGTGTATATGTGTGTTAGTATGTATATATGCATTTGTGTGGAACTAGATTCTTGTAATAACAAAATCTCAACAAAAGTTAGAGCAAGATGCCATTTAGAGAGAAATGGGAGGGAAGGGATTATGTTGGGTTTCAGTGGGTGGTGATATATTTTCAATGAAGACATACACTGGAAAAACAGCATTAGTGGACAATTAAATGATGGTAAACTAGTAAACTAGACATACAGTGAAAGCTGAGGATGCCCAAAGGATATTCTGGATGTTTCACTGATACCCATTCAATAAGAACCTTCCAAAGCTGAGATTTTGTGCTACTCTTCTCAGACTAACTCACTCCTTTGGAAATTAGGCAAAGATGGAGAAACACCTCATTCAACCTACAAATTTTAGACTTGATCTTAGCCAAAAGGCCGAGAAGCGATGACCTACAAATTTTATATAAAGACCTAAATGAGCTGACTAGAAAAATATGCATTGAGTATAACCATTGTTGTTTTAAAGGTTGTTATTCAGAACATATTGTGTTATAGGAGAGAAAATGGCATTGGAGGCAAACCCCTCCCTCCAACAAAACACAAAAACCCAAAACAAAGCCCAGCAACCTATTTGAAAATAATTTTTATATTCTAAAATGTGATATACTTTCTTCTGATGATGGGAATATTTTATCACAAGACAGGAGCTATTCTAATACTTATACACACTCATTATTTTTTTACTAAAAAATTGTTGGAAGGTGCTTGATAGCACAGAGCATAGAGCACCAGACCTGGAATTTAGAAGGCATGAGTTCAATTCCAGCCTCAGACACTTAAAAGTTACATGATCCTGGGCAAGTCACTTCTTCCTCTCTTAGTTTCCTTATCTGCAATATGGGAGTGAGAAGTAGTTATGTATTTCCCAGAATAAAAATAAGATAATATTTGTAAAGTGCTTTGTAAGTGTTAAAAGCAAAGAATTGGAAATTGAGGGGAAGTCCATCAATTGGGAAATGTTTGGACAAATTATGTAAATTAATATTATGGAGTACTATTGTTCTATTAAGAAACCATGAGTGGTCAGACTTTAGAAAAGTATGGAAAGAATTACATGGTTGGACACTGAGCAAAGGGAGCAGAACCAGAGAACATTTTACTCATTAACAACAACATTATGAGCTGATCAACTATGATGGATACAGCTCCTCTTTGGAGTTCAGAGATCAAGGACAACCCTGGGAGACCTGTTATGGACAATGCCATTCACTTCCAAGGCAGGGTGGAACCCAGAATCTGAATGCTCTATTCATTGTTTTTCTTTCCTATCTAATGATTTTCTTTCTTTTCTCTTAGTCCTAATTCCTCTTACACAAAATGACTAATATGTAAATATGTTAAAAACAACTGTACATGTACAACTTTTACCAGACTTGTTTGCTGCCAAAAGAAGGGAAAAAGGAAGGGTTGAGGGTGGGGAGTAGAAAAATGTGTAACTTATTTGCAGATGGAAGAACATTGGAAAACTACCACAGCATGTTATTGAAAAAAAATAAAATAAAAATATCAAGTTTTTTAAAAGTGCTATATAAATGTAAACTTCATGCCAGCAAAATCTGTCCTCAATCCCCTTGGGCATGCCAAGTTAAAACACCTGCTCCAAACTAAGTTTTTTTTCCATGAAGGAGCTGTAATGAGAACAATGGAGTGGAAGTGTACAACAGCTCCTCTCCTTTTCTTCAGGTCCTTAGAATTTCCATCCCTTTCTTAATTGTTAAGAAATCAACCCATCTTGGGCTTCTGGGTTGTCATTTCATCTTCTACTAATACTTCTATAACATAACTTCTAAATATTTGACTTACATTCTGTGCTCCTGTTTCTTACGACCAGCCATTAGTAGCACTGTCTTTATAGTTCTCATGCCAAAGTCATAATGATCCTAAAAATAAAAAGAGATAGGTTACTAAAAAAATCTAGGACTATTTTCAAATGAATATGTTACATGTGTACATAACTTTAATAAGAATACAGGAAATCCTGACTCAATTCTAGATCTGTTGCCCTCTGTTATCTATTTATCCTTTACCTAACCTGAACCACTTCCAGAGAGTAGTACAAAGTGTTGAACCTAGAGTCAGGAAGACCTGAGTTCAAAACCAACATCAGATGTTTACTGTCTGCATGACCCTTGGTAAATCACTTAATCTACTCCTCTCTGAGTTGTTTTGAGGATCAAATGAGAGAATAAATATTAAGTGCATATAAGTGCTATATAAAAGTTAGTTATCATTAATATCATTGTCATCATCATCATTATTATTATTTATTTAAATACCACCCCTTTCTTAAAAAGACATAACTATTAGATGTTTAGGAGAGGGATTAAAGATCATTGACATTTAACAGATAGGAAGGAAAACTGGGAAGAACATAGACAGAGAGTTTTAGAGAGAAAGGATACCTCTCTGAAATATCAGGATCAAATGTACCCAGATTAATCTATTCATGGAGATCTCAAGAATCTATTTCTCATGCTTGAGGAAGATATTCTCTAATGTTAAAGAAGAGACATTCTACTATAAGCTCCTTGAAGTCAGAGAATAATTTTTCTTTTATTTTCTTATCTTCAAGCATTGCATGCTATTATGGACTTGATAAATGCTCAATGGATTGAAGTGGATTCATCTCTTTCATCAGCATGGGTTTGGGAGCATAGAGGAAGCAGATGGCTTCACCCAAATCCAGCTAAAAGACAAACCTCCTGGGGTGTTTTGATTCCCTATGGCAAATGCTATCTTCACTAGCCAGGAAGCTTGTTTATTGGTGGAATCCCCTCTACTCAAGACTCTGTCTACTTCCTTGATTTCTCAGGCTACCAGGAGCAGGAAGACAAGTGAAATAGAATTTGTTATAGTAATCAGTGTGGAGTATTGTAAGACGCTGCTCTGAGAGGCAGAAGGCTTTGAGTGTGAGTGCTAACACTGAAATTTACTAGCTATTCAACCTTTTCCTTAATTTAATGCCGTACTATTGTTGCAGGAAGCCTCCAGCCCAGTTTGAATTACAAAATGAATTGGGTTAGGTTATTTGCTTTCCCTTTCTTTGCTACTAGGTGGGGGTATAGTAAAGTCTTATTTGACTGGTTACTTGTTTGCAAGACGTGTAACCTTTTTGAGTTCTAACTTTCCCTTATCTGTAAAATGACATTAATTATGTTTGGACTCCATCCCTCACAAGGCTGTTGTGAGGAAAGTTAACTGGTTAAACTTGAAGAGCTATGCAAATGACTACATTTTACTCAAAGGAAGTCTTATTTCTTTTTTTTATTATTATTTTTTTAGGTATTTTTGCAAGGCAAATGGGGTTAAGTGGCTTGCCCGAGGCCACACAGCTAGGTAATTATTAAGTGTCTGAGACCGGATTTGAACCCAGGTACTCCTGACTCCAAGGCCAGTGCTTTATCCACTACGCCACCTAGCCGCCCCTGAAGTCTTATTTCTAAAATTACCTATATATGGTTTGTTTTTTATGAAAAGAAATAGACTAATTTTTAAAAAGAATCATTTATTCACTTTAAAATAGCATCTTAGTGCTCTGAGAAAAGTAATTTTTTACCTGGTGTGAAAGTTGCTTGTTAGCTAGGTCATAAAGATCACAGAGTTTGACTGACAGTGATTTTGCCAATTTGAAACCTGCTGCAAACAGCATGATTTCAGCAATCAGTTGATAGTGGGGTATCATCATCACCACTGGTCGAAACAGAGATTTTAAGTTATCTGGGAGTTCCACACGTCCTTTATATCTTAAAAACAGGGGAAAACACTTCTCAATCTTTAATTTTTTCAAATAAATTTTCCCTCAAATATAACAATAATATTTATCACTGATGCTAAATTATCCATGATTGTTATTCTTATTATCTTAATACTTCTTAGTTTAAATGAATGAAAAGAGAGCATTTATTAGAATACTAAGCTGTAAAGTATGAAACTAATTCTTAGTACAAAACTAAGTGGGGAAAATGTAATTGGAGAGAGAATACTTATTCCAAATGTGATTTAGCAAATGATGAGATAGATATATGCACACAATTAAACATTATCTATTTGAGGAAGAATTTGCTTATAAATACTAATTGTTAGTCTTTTGGGTCTGGCAATGAAACTATATTGTTTTTGTCCTTTTTTGAGAGGGAGAAAGACTTGGATTTCAGGTCTGCCTTAGATACTTACTGAATTGTACAATTAATAACAGGCAAGTCATCAAACTTCTGTTTCATTATCCATAAAATAGGGAATAATAATTCTGGTGCTGTCTTTCTCACATGATGTTTGTGAGGAGAGTGCTTCATATATCTGAAATTATTCTAAATCTGAGTTATTATTTTGTTACTCAATTCCTTGTTAATTTGTCTTTGGGTATCTTTGGACCAAAGAAGCTGAACTTTATGAGAGGGGAGCCTGTGTCCATTGAGGTTAGCTTCTGGGAACAACTACAAAGATGATAGCATAACCAATGATCAAAAAATGAACTTAACCAATCAGCTTTCTTTGTGAGTATTGTTGTTTATATGACACTAAAAATTGATGATATTAAAAGAAATGAATTGATCAATTATTTTTATATTAACAATAGAGTTGAGGCAGGGCAGCTAGGGAGCACATTGTATTAAGCCTTGGATTCAGGAGGACAGGATTTTGAATCTGGCCTCAAACATTTGCCACTTACTAGCTGTGTGACTTTAGGCAAGTCACTTAACTCTGATTGCCTCGCATCCTGGGCCATCCTCAGTTATCCTGATTCTTATCTGGACCCAGATGGCTCTGGAGGAGAAAGTGAGATTGGTGACTTAGCACAGTCCCCCCCTCACTCAAATCTAATTCATGTGCTTGTCATGACATCACCTCCTTGATGTCATGGTCTTCTTTAAAAATGAAGGACAAAACATTAGATTTGAGGTAGCTAGGTGGTTCAAGAGTTTGGATGATCTGAGTTCAAATCAAGTCTAAAGACACTAGTTTAGCCTCTGTCTCTTTAATCTTAGTTTGTTTCAATTTCCTCAGCTATTCAAAAAGAGGATAAAAAATAGCTCTTGTCTCCCAGGGCTGCCATGAAGATCACAGAAGATGACATTTATAAAGCAGTTGACAAATCTTAAAGTGCTATGTAAATCCAAGACATATTATTATTATAATTATTATCACAGTTATTTTATATCCAAGTGCCTGCTACATTGATATGTACTCAACAAGAGTTAGATGGTTAAATCCAGTCCAAGAAATATTTTCTTCTTCAATATCTGCTACTATGTGCTCAGCATCATGACTTCAAGAGGAACTGAGCCCATTCCCCTCTATTGCAAATTACATTGAGTTTTCTTATGTGAATTCCATTTTAGTTAGGTGTACTATTGCATTTGTTGATCAGGAGGCAGGGAAGAAAAGGGGTTAGAAAGAGTTGGGGGAGGGAGGGTAGACAAATACAAGCATAATTTTGGAAAACTGGCCCAGTGGATCAAATGAAATTAAAACAAGGATATAAATTAGCCTAAGATTTCTCATACCTTCTGTAGACTCATCTTACTTACCCAGGATTAAAGGTGACAAAGACTGCACAAGACAGGTTGATTCTGACATCTTTTCCTTCCAGAAAAAACCTAAGATTTATTACATATTTAAAAATCAGTAGCAGAAGGAGATGTCCTTTATAGACAAACATGTTTTAACCATACAGGTGAATATCATAAGTCTCCCAATGTTGCTATGAATAATTTTTAATAGGATATTGTTAAATAATAGGCAAAAAACTCAAAAGAAAGAAAATTAAACATTTTGATAAAACTCCCCAAAAGTAAGCCTATTAGAGGGTACACTTTAATCAATTATTCTGTCAGCAAGCATTCATTTAGTGCCTACTATAGAACAGGCATTATTTAGTTTAATGGCTCAAACATAAATTTTGAAAAATCAGATTGCCCAACTGGTTAATCATTCTTCAAAAGAAGTAAATTTTATCTTTTACAATTAAATTGAATTCCTCCTTCTGGGCATGGGTATTAATATAGGAGAAACAGAATGGGGAAAAAAAGATTTACTTTTTTATACTGAACACTAAAAATTCTTCTATTGTATGTTTTGTAAGAGCAGAGCTTTCTATCACTGTCCCTAGGCATACATCAATACCATATTAATTGAGAATAATGATGATGAGGAGTATATGTGCCCAGGATCATAAAAAGGATGATATATATATATATATATATATATATATATATATATATATATTTATATTATATATATGATAACAAATTTGTTTTAACACTAATGTTCACACTCAAATATGAGTTAAATGTTTAAATTATGGAAGATTTCCATTAATGTCATGCTACTGTTGTAGTTAGCTTCATTTGCAGATTGAATTCCAAAACAAACTAGTTCAGGGTACGATTTTTCTTTCTCTTATTTACTTTCCCTTTCTTTGCTACTAGGAAGAGGTAGTAAAGTCATGTCTGATAGGCAGAGGAGAGATATCAAGGTAAATAGGTCCCTGGGACACAAAGTCAATGGATTTAAAGTCATCTTCCTAGTAATTTTTCTAAAACACAGGTTTAATCAAGTCATTTCTGTCCTCCCACACCCCACCATGCCCACTCTAATCTTAAATAACTTCTCTTGGTCCCTTCATCAAGGACAAACTAGGGTTCTTCTCCTCTTCTCAGTCTTCTTCTACATCTTTCCTCCCACCCCCACTTCCCTTCCCTCTTTGATCCAGTGGCAGTGACCTCCTTGTTATAACTTGTAGGTAGTATCCCATATCTTCTTGCTCTGAGTATTTTCTGTCTCCTATTCCTAGGATTCTCTCTCTCTCATCTCTGTCTCCTGTCTTCTTTCAAGTACCAGCTAAAACTTATTTTCTTCAGGAAGACTTTCCTAATTCCTCTAAATTCTAATGTTTTCCTTCTATTGGTTATTTCTAATACATTCTGTATATATTTTTCATGGGTAAAACTATGAAAATTTGCAGAGGATGAACCCATTTTGAATTTTTCATTTAGGAATTTAAATTACTATTTCTGAATTATTGTGACATAAATTATAGAATCTGAATCTTATATATTTATAGAATTATAAATCTTGCTAAATTTTACTGTTAAAAACTTAAAATATCTACTAGAAACAGCTTCCTAGGAGTTAGATGCACAACAAAGAGTTTTTCCCTAGCTCTTTTAAATTTGGTTTATATAAAATCTCTGTCTCAATATAAAATAAAACATTCTAAAGCATTCCATTTTCAGTTGTTTCATGACATAAAAAACAATAGCTTTGGAGCTATGAGATTTGGTTTGAAATTCCATTCTGGTAATTATCAGTTTTGCTGAGTAATTGAGCATCTCTGAGTCCATGGTACCTTGGTGATTTCATCAGCTTCCATGAATTCAACAACTATTTCTATACCGGTGATTCTCAGATCTATTTATCTAGCCCATCCTCTCTTCTGATTTCCAGACTCACATTTCCAACTGCCTATTTGACACCTTAAGTTGAAAGTCTATAGATACTTAAAACTAAACATATCCCAGAATGAACTCATTATTAATATAGAGGGAGAAGGAAAAACTTATATAGGACAAAGGTTTGAGGAATAATCATGGTACTAATGAAGATCCAGTGAAGAAGACAGAGAAGAAAGCAGTATCATGAAAACCAAGAGAGAAGAAAATATCAAGTAGTGTAAAAGTCTCCAGAGAGGTCAAAAAGGAGAAGGAATGAGACAGGTAAATAAGATTGGATAATTAATAAATCACGAGTAACTTTGGGGAGAGAGAGAGAGAGAGAGAGAGAGAGAGAGAGAGAGAGAGAGAGAGAGAGAGAGAGAGAGAGAGAAAGGGTTAAGGAAGGAAGCTGCTTCAACTACATCCCCATACAAAATCTTTTTCCAGTGACATGCCTACCAGAGATTTGATAGCAAACATGTAGATACTTCTCTTTTGAGGGGATGGATACCAATTTATTCCTAATATCTGAACAAAATTCTTGTCAAGGGCAGAAACTTAGTGATTAGAAATTTCAAACTTTAATACTAATTATTTGTCTTCACACAAATATTTGCATCAAATTTTTCCTTTTTCATTTGGAAAATCTCACTTTATTTCTAGGTATTATGTTAAATAGTGATACAATGATGCAATTATCAGGACATTTTATATTTAACTTATATGCAATCCAGTAATATATTTGTATAAATAACAAAGGTTGTGAAATATTAGTTAAGCAAATTAATAAAATAACTTTTAAGCCTGGTATGTCATATGTAAAATATATACCTTTTAGAATGATTTTCTTTAGCTATTTTAATTGCTTGTAACTGTGAGGCAATCACAGAGAGTACTTCCATATCAATTCGATTGAACTCATCAAAACAACACCATGCTCCAGACTGAACTATTCCAAAGAAGAATTTTCCCATCATCTTTATAAAAAATAAAGTACTGAAATTAGTAATGATGCAACTGTATACTCCTCTATTGTTCAAAATTATTCACTAGTTAACATATACAATATTTCTTCTTATTATATTCATATTCTATTAAAGTTATTAAAACTTAAAATTTCACTAAGACTTTTGAGGTACCCTGTATATATTCACACACACACACACACACACACACACACACACACACACACACACACGTATATAGTTAAAAATTTATGTCACAGGAGCAGTGAGGTGATCAAATGGAAAGAGCACCAGTCCTGGAATTAGGAAGACTATAGGTCAAATTCAGTGTCAGATACTAGCTGTATGAACCTAGGCAAACCACTCAATTGCCTCATCCCCCCTCCCCCTTCCCTTCCCCTAAAAGGTTGGTTACTACAATTTTTTTTTACTTTGGATTACTGAATATAATTTTCTGTATTCCTGAATATTATTCATTCCTTCTGAAGATACAGCATTCTGCCTTAAAAAAGGCATTTCTACCACCACTGGTCATTTAGTTGTTTCTAGTTTTTTCAGTATTATAAATAATGTAGCTTGGCACAGTTCTGACATTTAATGAATATTTACTGATTGATGGATGGATTGACTATAGATATCTATGTACATATTATCCTTTTTTAAAAAAAAATATTTCCTTGCAATTTCTTTCCAAAGGATAGAATGGGAATTTACTGGCATCACTTAAAAAACTGAATTATAATTCAAATTTTGGTTTTATCCAAAGAATACTGACAGTTTTAGCTTTTATTGTATACTGTGAGCTCATTTTCCATAAGCTCTGCTTTTTCCTAAACCGTGAATATGCCTCTTTCTCATTTTTTGTCAATGTTGAATTTTGCAACTTGTATTTTTAATTGACAAACTGAAAAGATTATGACTATAAAGCTGGTGAGAAAAGGTGAGCCAAGTTTTGAAAAGTCATCACCAGAAGATTTTTGCACTAACTGATGACAATTGAAGAGGTATAGCACATATCACATGAGTGATCTACTGGGTTTTAGAGAGGTTGAGACTATAAATGAATTGGATGATTTATATTATATTAAACATATAAAATTATTATATAACACCACTGCTTTCATCTAGATACTTTTAAATTTTGTTTTATTGGCATATTTTTAATTTTGACTGTGCTTCTTAAAGGCAATATACAATAGAGGTGTTTTTTTTCAATCCTAGATGCTTCTTATAGCAAAATTTAGGTTTTTTTTCTTTCAACATTTAATATTATAATTTTAGGATTTATCTTATTTATCATCATTCTTTACTATTTCTTTATAAAGTTTATTTTGATTATTTAGGACATGAACTTTGGTGTTATTTCTCTTTATGTAATGAGAAATTATAAATATTCTTTAAAATATTCCTTTTTTCTAATTTGAATACTTTAATATTGTGATATACCTGTAAAATTATTGAGGACACTCCTTACAATGGTGCAGGTCATAATACCTTTATGTAATCTAATTCTGAGTCTCTTGTTCATATCTTTCCATATATTTTACGTAAGAGATTCACCCAAAGTGTTGCAAGTCTTTCCTTCGATTTTTTTTAGCTTTATCCAGTAACTAGGATTATGCTTGACTATGGACATTAGACATTTTTCAATTTCTAAAATTGCTCCTTGGATTAGCTCTCCTACCTTCTTGATCATTCATAGGCAATTAGACTTAATGTGATCTCATTGATAGAGAGAACTCATAAATGAGGAACGATATCAATGAGGGTCAGCAATTTTTTGGCAAATGGTATCTCAGTTGGCTAGGGTACAGATACATGAAGTACCCCTCATGAGCAGTATGTGTCAGAGGTTTTGAACCAGATCCTGGTTTTGAGGCCAGATCTCTATCCATTATGCCATATGACTTTAATCTATATCCTGGATAGTATTTTTTATTTTTCTGCTTGTATGAAAGTTCCTATTGGCAATATTCTGCAGGCTGTTTATATCCACTTCTCTTTATTATCCTTAGGGTCACTTGAAAATTTCATTTTTCAGTAATTGTAGAGACAATATGGTATAATAAATAGAGTGCTGGATTCAGAATCAGGAAGGTTTGGATTCAATTGCTGACTCTAATTGATCCTTTAATTACTTGCTGTATGAGCTGGTGCAAAAACATTTAACTCATCTGATTCTCATCTTCTTTACTCATAAAATAAACTAGATTGGTAGATCTGGGATCCAAGGTTCCTTCTAGCTCTAAATCTATGACTTTAGCTTACTAAAAGAAGATAAATGTATTGGTTTTGAACTAGCTTTTTCTACTCCCCATTGAATTTGCATCATATAGTCTTTTCTTTTTTAGGTTGTTTTTTGTTTTTGTTTTTTTTTTTGCAAGGCAGTGGGGTTAAGTAGCTTGCCCAAGGCCACACAACTAGGTAATTATTAAGTGTCTGAGGTTGAATTTGAACTCAGGTACTCCTGACTCCTAGCCGGTGCTCTATCTACTGTGCCATCTAGCCACCCCTGCATCATATAGTCTTGATAACAGGGTGGAGAAGGAAGGGAGAGAGAATAAGCATTAAATACCTACTATGGGGCTGTCCCATTTGCCTTGTAAAAATCTAAAAAAAATACCTACTATGTATCAAACATTGTACTACATTCTTACAAATGTTTTCTAACTTGATCTCATAACAACTTTATGAAGTAGGTGTTGTTATTGTTCCCCATTGTAGAGATGAGGAAATTGCATTTAAATAGCTTGTCTAAGTTCACCTACCCTAGGATATCTGAAACTGAATTTGAATTCAAGTCTTCCTAGACACTTGGCTTTTCATATATAGATTGATCATGAAATTCTTTTGAGAGATTGTAGATCTCAATTAGATTATAAATCATAACTTAATAAACCAGCACACAATTATCTATAAACAGAATTAATTACAGCATGGGTATCCAACCTTTTAATTCTTCTGAGCTGCGTTGCTCAGGAAAAACTTGTCAAGGGTCACATACAGAATTTAATATTTATTCATGAATACAATGTAAGCCATATTATCAATAAGTATAATACTTAAATCTGATAAAGTATAACAAAATATAAAATAATAAAAATGATAAGGCTAAAATAAAACATTTACTTTTTAAATAAAAAAACAAGAACACTGAGCTGCTTTTTTTGATACCAGAACAGCTATATTTGGTATAATATAAGTTGTAGCAATGTGAGGAATATTTTCAAGATGTTCATCTGAAATATTTTGTTATATTTTTTCTTTTGCATGCTTCATACAGGAGAAAAGCTGCTCACAAATATACATACCTCCCCCATGACAATATGTACAAGGCATGCTTGTGAAATGCTGGATACTTTTCTTTAGACAGGCATAATTTATGAAGTCCAATAAAGGTACTTGAATAAATTTTTTTTAAAGCTGTATTTCTGATTTCAACTATATACATTCTATTTGTAAGTTTGCAAGCAATTTGTGGATATCAAGTGAGAATGGACTAACAAATATATTCAAATGCAGGTGATGTTTTCTAAAATCTTGAAATCTATTCTTAAGATCCTGTGACAAAATAGCAATTAATGTTACATGCAATAAATCTGTCTGTTGTAATTGTGACAAGTCATGTAACTATTTTGGGTTTTTTTGCAAAGCAATGGGGTTAAGTGACTTGCCCAAGGTCACCTAGCTAAGTAATTATTAATTATCTGAGGTTGGATTTGAACTAAGTTTCACCTGATTTGAGGGCTGGTACTCAATCCACTGTGCTATCTAGCTGCCCCTATTTAATGTTTTAAAATAAAGATCCTAATTCCTATATGCATCTATTTTATAAAAACAAAACAAAACAAAACAAAAAACTCTGGCGGTCTATGATACTGCACTATGTTAGTTACATGAAAAAGTTGAGTAATATTAGTTAAGGGTTAAACTGGTCTGTGATTTTGCAGCTTTGATGCATGACTCACCCATTCCTTTATTTTTCAGTTACACGATGTAAAACATATGAATGAACTTTGAGGGCTGCGGGTTAGACACAACTGATTTAAAGGTGGACAGTAGCAGAGTCCACAGAGCCTGGACTAGTCCTGGAGTTGGAAGGACATCTTGAGTTCAAACTAGCCTCAAATTTTAAATTTCAAATTCTATCCTTTCTTCTCACTCTTACCTCTCACCCTCCCTCATTTGGTAGGCAATCAGATATAGATTAAACATGTACAATTTTATAAAACATTTCCATATTAATCATTTTGTTCAAAAAAAGTCAAATATGAGTTCTTTCTCTGGAGGTGGATATTATATTTCATCATTAGTCTTTTGGGATTGTCTTGGATCAGTATTACTAAGAATAGCTAAGTCCTTCACAGTTCTTCATTGAACTATATATATATATATACATATATACACACACATATATATACATATATATATATATATATATGTAAGGTTTTTTTAATAGTAACTAAGAAATGGAAATCAAAGGGATACTTATTGACTGGAGAATGCCTAAGCTATGGTATATGATCATGATGGCAATATTATTGTGCTATAAGAAACTATAAACTGGATGCTTTAAAAAAAAAACCCTGGAAATACAAGAACTGATGCATAGTGAAGTATACAGAACCAGGAGAACTTTATATATAATAACAGCAATATTGCTCAATGAAGAACTGTGAAGGACTTGGTATTCTCAGCAATACAAGGATCTAAGACAATCCCAAAGGCATAATAATGAAGCATAATATCCCCATCCCACAGAAAAAAATTAATATTGTTTGGATACAAATTGAAGCATGCTGTTTTTCACTTTCTTTAATTTTTTCTTTTATTTGACTCTTTCATTACAAGCATATACCACATCTTGTAAAGTCATTCCTCATTTGAAGGATATCTCTGATTTCCAACTCTTAGCCACCACAAAAAGAGTTGCAATAGATAGATCTGTTCCCCATTTTTAATCATCTCTTTAGACTACAGACCTAGCAGTGATTTTGTTGGATGAAAGGATATATAGTTTTATAGCTCTGAGGGCATCTTTCCAAATTGCTCTCCAGAATGGTTGGATCAGTTTACAATTCCACAAACAGTGCATTAGTGTTCCACTTTTCTCATATACCCTCATCTAACTTCCTTTTTTTGGGTGGGGGTTCACTCACATTTTGCATTTGATTCAGTTCACTTTATATTTAGAAATGAGGCCATAACCAGATATACTTGCTGAAAAATCCCCCCCCCCCAACAGTTTTTTGCTTTCCTTATACTTTTGCTTGCATTGGCTTTGTTTGTGCAAAAAGCTGCATGAGCAAGTCATTTAAATCTGATTGCCTCAGATTTCTCATCTATAAAATGGCAAAGGAAATGGTAAAATTCCACTATCTTTACCAAGAAAACATCAAATAGGGTCTTGAAGAGTCACACACAGCTAAAATGACTGAACAAGAATTTAAATTCCCTTGCTTGGATAATAAACACAGTGACTTTTATATTGCTGTATGCTAAAGCAAGGTAGCCTTGCTCCCAAAAAAAGTCTCAGAAATGGAGAACATTAAGGGCTTTAACAGTTATATGATCTAGCCCTTTCACCTTACAAAAGAGGAAATTGAGCCCCAGAGATTTGAAGAGACTTGCTTAAAATCAGTAATTAGATAAACTGAGATTAGAATTTGGTTTTCCTGACACTCAGTTAAGTTCTCTTTCCACTACACTATATAGGGAATACATATTTAAGGTTGCTTGTTTTTCTTTTGTCCTTTGGAATTGCAATTTTTCAGAAGGTAGATCATCTACATCCGAAAAGTCAGTCTACTTAATTTGCATTGCTGATATCTGTTTGCCTATTCTGATTAAATTTCGGATTACTATTTCAATCTAACTTTTTGCTTTTATGGATTCTTCCTTTCCCCAAATCCATTTTGCTAGTACTTCCATAAAGGGGTGACCTGGTACCACCACAAAAGAGTTCAAATAGCTGATTATTCATTATTCAGTGTGATCATTTTCACCTCAAATTAGCAGCTACAAATGAGAACTTGATTTATTGTTTTATTGTCTAAATTTAAGAAAGCGATGGATAAAAATGTAAATTATCCACATTAAAGGTAAACATGTATCATGAGACAACTTTTTGTAAACATTTATCAGCATACCATGCTTCCAACAAAAATTTAGGTTTTCTATCATGTTTGCCAGGTTCTTGATTTCTTTCTTTTTCCTCCTCCTGTAAATTTTAGGTTTTCCTTAATTTCTTTTAAGGTAGAGATTATACATTCTGTTTCTTCTTTCAGTATTTCTTGGGTATTTTCAGAAACTTTATGACAAATCTTTCCTTTATGGCCTTACAAATCTGTTCTTATCATTTTGAGATTTAATAACTTTTGTTATTTTTTGTTTTCAGAATTTCTTTAGTTATATTTTGTTAAGTTGGCCTTGAGGGAATACCTGATGTTGTTCTCTACTTCTTTTATCAGAAGTATATGAAAGCATGATATAAATATAAAGACATAATAACAATAAAAATATCAACTATTGTTATTTCCCCCATCAGTTCACAAAAAAGTTTTTAAAAAATTATTCTTGCATAGCTTATTTTCCTCAGCTGTTATGATAAATCTTACCTTGTAATCCAAATCTTCAAAACAGTTGAAGACCACACAATGCTTGCCCAAGGCCTGAGGGAAGTAATATCATTTTAGAGAATGTATATTTATTAAAATGAGAGCAGAAAGTAAAGTAATAAAGGCAATTTTCAGAATAAAGAAATTTCTGAAAAAGCATACCTGGGCAAACTTTTTAACTTTTGCCAGATGATAGCTTATGGAAAAATATTAGTATGAATGCCACAATTTGGCAAATTTACAAAAGAGTAGTTCTGTGGATTGTACATATAAGTCTCAGTGTATACATTAAGTCAAAAGGATTTAATCTCCAAATAAACATTGCCTGAACAGTATTTTTCCTTGACTGCAAATATACTTCTATCCTTTGTCAGATCATTCAAATATAAATTTAGAGGTATATACTCAAATATGTATTTTATCAATTACTAGACAAACTTTTTGATTAGGGCAAATTACCACTACTAAGGAAGAAAAAAAGAAACAACACACGAACAAAATCTAAAGGGCACTAGGATTCAATTGAAATCATTTATAAAACTTATCTGGAATACCTGATCCATGACTAGCTGCTTATTTTTTTCCTGAAAAATGATGAGAATTATGGACTCTGAAGTTATAAAAGAGGCTGGTCAATCAATTGCATCAGAACTTCATGCTACAGTGGAAATGTTACCTACATCCCAAGAGACATAGTGGCTTTTTGATTTAGTCTCTATCACAATATTCTTATTCTTTCTGTTCCTCAAAATGGTTGAATTTCCATGACTATTCCCTGTCAACCCACCTACCTACAAAGCAATAGATGAATAATTCTAGATTAAGTTGGAATATAATAGAAAAGTGTGGACATACAAATTGGTATGTGTCCACCTTGCATATATCAGTATATTTGTGTATATTTTGTATATGTGTTCTTATGTCACAAAAGTGGTATCATGGAGTGAAATGAAATGTTTTCTGCATTGAATGTGCATTTTTGTGCTTTAGAGCCTGGTACATCCATATGTATTTGTATTTAATACATAAAACCTACTTTTTTTGCTATCTACAATTTATATATATATATATATATATATATATATATATATATATACACATATACATGTGCCCCTTTTGTATCTTTGACATGTCCACTCATATTTCTATACACACTATTCTGTTTTTGCCTGTGCCAATTTGCCTGAATACCTTTTGGGGGGATTATATAAATCCATATCTATTTAGGTAGATTTGGATGGTGAAAATAAACTTTTTTGCTAGAACTAGTAATTTTGAAGGGGAACTCAGCAGACAACAATAAAGCTACCTTGGATATGTAAGATAGAGAAGAGAGAACTCAAGAAAGCCCCTGATTAATTTTATGAGTCTCCCAATCACCTTGCTGAAATTATAGGGTACTTTGGCAGTCCTGGTCTCTAGGGACTAATTAGGGTTACCAGTTTCCTCATAGCAAAATGATGAAGTGACCTCAGAAATTACAAAATTCTTTTGTAGTGCATTATACTGTTTAAAATCACCTACAATCTCATTTTTTTTTTTAGATTTTTTATTTATTTCTTTAAGGCAATGGGGTTAAGTGACTTGCCCAAGGTCACACAGCTAGGCAATTATTAAGAGTCTGAGTCCAGATTTGAACTCAGGTACACCTGACTCCAGGACCAGTGCTCTATCTACTGTACCACCTAGCTGCCCCAATCTCATTTTTCTTTAACAAACCCAAACAAATTTTTCTATATTGTCATTTATTTTTTGTTATGTCTACTATTTTAAAATGGTCTTTAGCTCCAATGGTATTAAATTGTTCTTTTTTTTCTGCTTCTATTTTTTTTGCCGCATTTTAATACTTCCGTCACCATTCCTTAAGGTTCAATATATGGATAAGCTTCCTAACAATAAGAGTTATTCAAAACTGAAATGAGTTCTATTTCATTAAAAGTTTTCAAGTGGAGGCTGGATAAAATCTCCATGGAGGTTGTTTGTTTCAGATATGGATTAGATCAGATGACACTTCAGGTCTTTTCTAAGATTCTTAAAATCTCTAACAACTTACTAGATACTGTGTGGCTTTGAGGGAGCCACTAAATGCTATTTGCCTCAGTTTTCTCATTTTTAAAATGATCTGGAGAAGGAAATGGCAAAATACTCCAGTAATACCCTAAACGAGATCACAAAGAGTCACGAAGAAGGAGGAGGAGGAGGAGGTGATGATGATATTTCTGCTTAAATATTTTACCATCACCTGAAATTAAGCTTTAGCATATCAATATATTACTTGTCTTCACTCTAAACCAGTTACCCTTTCCAAACTTCCACATTTTTGTTAAAGCAGTCACTATTTAACAGGAGTTGTACCTCTCTCTTTCATCCAAATCCTGACAATTATTTCTTAGAAAGGTCTCTCTAAACTTTTTACTTTTTGCCATCCTTACTGCCATTCATTTCACAAAAATACTATATTTAGAGTCAGACAACCTGAGGCCAAATTCCAGTTCAGATACTATCTAGGAAAAATAGTTTGAACTGCAAAAGGGGTTGATCTTGGTTTCTAAAGGTCCCTTTAGGAGCTGAACACAACTATACTTGGCCAATTCTAATGTTTGTATAACTCCTAACCACACCTCTAATTCCTCCTATCTTGAAACCAAATCTTCATATTTCCAGCTAAATCAATCTTTGTAATGCTATTCTTTTGCTCAGAAACCTTCACTGATTTCTGCTTCCTGCAATCCTAAATGATATTCAAGGCTTTGTATCGTTTGTCCCCATTTTATCTCCAAACTTTATCTTTTACCACTTGCCAATATGAACACTGCACTCTGTTCAGGCCAGCCTCATTCCTGAACAAATAAAAGTACACTCCTGTGTTTTACTGTCAAATTTCTCTCATCTTTGCTTACATCATTAGCCTATTATGAAGGCAATTAGATGGTGCAGTGGATAGAGTGCCAGTCCTGGAGTCAGGAAGACCTGAGTTCAAAAACAAACTCAGACATTGGGCAAGTCACTTAATCCTGATTGCCTCTCATTCAAGGCCATCTACAGTTGTTCTGATTCATAATCTGGCCCCTGGACCCAGATGACTCTGGGGCAGAAAGTGAGGGTGGTGACTTAACCTAGTACCCCCTAACTCAAATCCAATTCTTGTGTTTGTCATGGCATTACCTTCTTGATGTTATGGTCTTCTTTGAGAACAAAAGACAAACAGC
Source organism: Macrotis lagotis (assembly GCF_037893015.1). Taxonomy (NCBI): domain Eukaryota; kingdom Metazoa; phylum Chordata; class Mammalia; order Peramelemorphia; family Peramelidae; genus Macrotis; species Macrotis lagotis. The sequence continues at coordinate 129,803,102 of NC_133659.1, read as the reverse complement.
AATAACTACTATGTGCTAAGCACTTTAAAAATATTATCTCACTTGCTCCCTATATTCCCATTTTATAGTTGAGGAAACTGAGGCAGGCATTTAAGAGATTTACCCAGGGTCACATAGCTAATCAGTGTTTGAGATTGGATTTGAGTTCTACTGGATTCCAGGACTAGCACTTTATCCATTGTACCTCCCACCTGCTTTGATTTACCCAGAATGCTCACCAGACTAAAAACCCAACTCATCCTAAAAACCAATCCAAATTTCTCTTTCATGAAACCTTTCCTCACTATTTTGACCCCATTCATCTTTTTTTCCTAATCCTATATAATATTAACTGTAAATACTCATTTAACTAGTTCATTTGTTTATTTCTTGCCTCCCCAAAGAGACTATAAGTGCCTTGAAGGTAGAAGCCATATTCCCACAGCCCTTAGTAGTATTAAACAATAATTGATGTGAAGTAGATATACCTGTTGAATAACTGAATTGAGTTGAATTCCATTCTTTATAGTTGTAGAACATGGCCTTGATTATCTATTAAATGACAATACAATTATTAAGTAATCTTAAATATTGTAACAACAAATATCCTCATTGGGCTTATATTTGTATGGTACAGACCTTCCAGAATTCTTGATAGGTGGATTGCTGAAGGTTTATCCCTGTAAGCACTAATTCATTACATTTTTATTTTAACTGCAAAAACTTTTCCAAAACATACTTTTCTCTACTTTCATTGTTAGGGAAATGTATAACATCAGTCTCTTTATTCACTATTGACCCTTTGACTTCACTTTTGTCACTACTACCTCCTGAAGGTGTTCCCAGTTCTCTCTGCCCATCTATTTCCATCACTTCCCCAATTTTGCTAAATTCTGATCAGTCCTTTAATTCATATACCCCATAGCACTTAAATAACTGACATCATTCAGTAATTTTACAGTCATGTGACCCCATTTGAGGTTTTCTTCGCAGAGACACTGGAGTGGTTTTCTATTTCTTTCTCCAGTTTGTTTTACAGATGAGAAAACCGAGGAAAACAGGACTGAGTGACTTGCCCAGGGTCACTTAGCTACTAAATCTCTGAGATTAGAATTTAGGAAGTTGAGTCTTCCCGACTCCAGCTCTGGGACTCCCTATTCATTGAAACACCTTTAGACATAATATCTAATGTAAAATATTTCATTTGTTCATGTGTTGCCTGCAATTTTTCTCTAGTTGTTTCTCATGTGTTTTGTCCTTTAGCTTGATTAAAAACTATTTGAGAACACAAACCATTTTCCCTACCTTTAGCTTGTACTTCAAATGTGAATCTTTAGGCATGCAAAAAGTACACAGTTGATAAATACTGTTACAGACAAAGAATATTTTAGATGGGAATCTGATATAAATTAAATATTTTATCAGAATTGGCATAGGAAAGAAATGAATATTTTATTTATTATTATTATTATAAGAATGAACTTACTTTTGCCAGGTCTTTGACAGTTTCTGTTTTCCCTGTACCTGCTGGACCAGCTGGACAACCTCCAAGATTCAAGTGGAGTGCACTAGTGAGGGTTAACCTGCATCTATCTGTGAGAGGTGTAATAACCAATCTAGAGGTGCAGCCCAAGTACTCAAAACCATATGTAAAGGTTGCATGTCCTTGCAATACTAAGCATGTCTTCTGGTTTTTATCCCATTTATAACGTAGTTGCCTAAAAATAAATTTTAAAATGTTCAAGTAACTAATATCAATCAACCAAAAAGTATTTATTAAGTACATTCTATACTTGTTGCCCTCAAGAAACATATATTCAATAGGAGGAGAAGAGAAACTTACAGGTATAACTAAGAGGACATGAAATTAAAAATAAATTATATAAATGAGTCATGACATCAGGAGAAAACTAAGATGTTTAGTAATTCAAACACAAAAAGACAGAAAGAAAAGAAGTGTTTTAAAAGAAATTATTGGTTACTTTCTTATTTTTATTGTTTAATCTTTGAAACTGGTTTAGATTCTTAATTACAGAAAACATTTAATTAAGGTATCTAAGTCCTAGACCATGAGTAAGGAAGACATCTTCCTGAGTTCAAATTCAGACTCAGCTTTATGAACCTGGGCAGATCACTTAATCCTCTTTGCCTTAGTTTTCTCATCTGTAAAATGAAATGTAGAAGAAAATGGCAATTCATTGCAGTATCTTTGCCAAGAAAATTCCAAATGTGGTCATCAAGAATTGAACACCACTAAAAAATTTTTGAACAACAAAAAAAGATTCTATCACCATATCTTTCAAATCTATGTCTCTTGGCAAAATGAAAAGAGCATTAACTGATAGCTGGAGGGATCAATGAAGCCTGTTTCAGTTATTCTGTGGACTATGGAATGATGTAGGGGACTGGGGTCTCAATTTCCTCATCAATAAAATGAAGAGGAAAATTGGGTTAGGTCATCTCCAATGCCCCTTTGTAGCTCTAGATCGAGAAATCTAGATTCTATGGTTCTATGATACTTCTGACCTAATAGTGACAAAAATATGTGGTACAGGGAAAATAAACACAATAAAGTAGAATAGGAATGCAAATAGGTTTTTATAAGGAATGCACTGAATCAAGTGAGAATCAATTTCTTCATTTGTAAAGGGGGATTGGTGGCGGGGGGGGTAGTAATAACAACTACCACACAAGGTTGTGAAAATAAAGTGAGATAATATTTGTAAAAAGTCCTGCAAACCTCAAAGTCTCATTATACATGCTAGCCATTTTTGTTATAGAGAGTAATGGATAGCACTGATTGATTTCAGTGTGAAAATTCATGAAAAAACATGGGGTGGGGGGCTATGGGATGGATTTAGACAAACATTGAGTGGAAGGAACAAGAGAAGGAATGCTGTAATTATAGTGATATGGCCACTTAGGGCATAAGAAAGAATTGAGTGAAGTTCTGTAAGTTGATCACCAAAGCATCATGAAGCAGGATGTTGTCATGACTGGAGACTTCAACTATCTGGACATTTGCTGAAAGTAGAACAGCTGAGAATTCTGGACTTACCTTGTGGAAGTTTCATTTAAAAAAAATAGAAGAAACAGCAGCAGCATTGAAAGGAAGTTTTATTTTGAACTTAAATCTCACCAGTGAAGAGCAATTCATCCCAAAGTTGATACAATATAAATTTTAGAAGGAAGTAACTAGGGGAGCGGAGTCAAGATGGCATCAGGAGAAGAGCCTCTCCTAGTACTCTCTCCAAAATACTTAAAAAATCTTCAAACTATGACTCTAAATTTTTGAGAGACAGAACCCTCAGAAAGATCCAGTGAGGCAATTCTCCAGCCTAAGGTAACCTGGAAAATAGTGGAAAAACTCTGTTCTATGGGGTTAGAGGGACAGCCCCCGTCAGAGTGAAGAAACTTCGGCCTCCTGGGAACAGCCCCAGAGAATCTGGGAGCCATGGCTTGGCAGCAGAAGCAGTTTCCTGATCTACATTACAGGGAGAACCAAGAACAACTTGGAAGATCAGCAGGGAGACCTCTGCCAGAACGTGCATGAAGCCCAGGCCCTGAGTAGGGTCTGGCACTCAGTGTGGGTGCTGCACTTAGTGAGGCCAACAGGGAGCAAGCCCTGTGGAGCTGGAAAGTCAGATCCTCTAGGCAGCTGAGTGCTCAGCCCACCAAAGGTAAGGGAGTGGATGGAGACTTCCAAGGTCTGTCCTCTGTCCTTGGAACAGGTTTCTGACTACATTTATATTCTTATCATAGTCTAGACCCCCCATAGAACAGGGACCTCCCCTCCTCAGCCCTGGGGCAGAGGGGTGCACTTGTGGTCATTCACAGACCAGGAAAGCAGTCAGAGTCTGACACACTGAGGTCCTTCTGTGGGTGTCCCAATAAAACTCAAAAGCTCAGGAAAAAACCAAAACCCAAGCACAGGCTGGAGAAATGAGAAAGCAGGGGGAAAAAAGGAAGCTGACCATTAAAATATTTTGTCTATTATGCCAAGGAGGATCAAAATACTCAATCTGAAGATGGAAGTACAAGCTCCTGCATCTAAAGACCCCAAGAAAAAAATGAAAGTTGGGCTCAGGCTATGATAGAGCTCAAAAAAGATTTTGAAAATCAAGTAAGGGAGATAGAAGAAAAATTGGGAAAAGAAATGAGAGAGATGCAGGAAAAGCATGAAAAAGAAGTCAGCACTTAGTCAAGGAGATCCAAAAAAATGCTGAAGAAAATAACATGTTAAAAATCAGCTTAGGTCAAATGGATACAACAGTTCAAAAAGTTATTGAAGAGAATGCTTTAAAAAGTAGAATTGGCCAGATGGAAAAGGAGATAAGAAAGCTCTCTGAGGAAAACAAATTCTTTAGATGTAGAATGGAGCTAAAGGAAGCTGATGACTTTATGAAAAATCAAGATACAATACTTCAACACCAGAAGAATGAAATATTAGAAGAAAATGTGAAATATCTCATTGCAAAAGCAACTGATCTGGAAAACAGATTCAGGAAAGATAATTTAAAAATTATTGGGATACCTGAAAGTCATGATCAGGAAAAGAGCTATGATCTCATTTTTAAAGAATTACTACAGGAAAATTGCCATGATATCCTAGAGGGAGAGGGCAAAATAAAAATTGAGTGAATTCACTGATCTCCCCTGGAAAGAGATCCAAAAAACCAACCCCCAGAAATATTATAGCCAAGTTCCAGAACTCCCAAGTCAAAGAGAAAATATTACAAGCAGCCAGAAGGACACAATTCAAATATTGTGGAGCTGCAGTCAGGATCACACAGGCCTTAGCAACAACTATGTTAAGGGCTCATAGGACTTGGAATATAATATTCCAGAAGGCAAAAGAACTTGGAATGCAACCAAGAATCAACTATCCAGGAAAACTCAACATCCTCTTCTTTGGGAAAAGATGGACTTTCAATGAAACAGAGGATCATCAAATGTTCCTTTTGAAATGACCAGAGCTGAACAGAAATTTCACCTTCAAGTATAGGATTGAGGTGAAGCATAGAGAGTGGAGGAGAAGGGTAAATTATGATGGACTTAATGATGATGAACTGCATGTATTCCTGCATAGAAAAATTTATACTTTTAATACTCGTATGAACCTTCTCATTTAATAGAGAAGGTAGAAGGAACTTTTATAGATGAAGCACAGGATAGAGCTGAATTTGAAGATATAATATGTTGTAAAAATGGAGTCAATGGCTAAAAGGAAAATGTACAGGATGTAAGAGAAAGGACAAGTGGATTAGGCTAAGATATTTCATCTTAGAGATATTTTTTTGCAATGATATAGAAGGGGAATGAGAGAACCTTCACTCTCATCAGAAATGGTTCAGAGAGGAAACAGCATACACACTTAGTAGGGTATAGACATCTAGAGTATAAAGGAGAGAAGGGGGACAGGAGGAAGAGGGGGGTTGTGGGTGATAGAGGAGAGGGTGAGAATAGGGGAGAATAGTCAGATATAAAACATTTTCTTTTTTACTTTTTGCAAGGTGCTGAGATTGGGTAGCCTGTCTGGGACCATGGGGCAGGGTGGTTGCTGGTATCTGGGGTGATATGTGGGTTTGGGGCCTCTTGGCCCCAGGGCCAGTGCTCTGTCCACTGCACCACTCAGCTATACCTACAGCACATTTTAGAAGAGGGACAGAGTGAAAGAAGAGAGGAAATATAATATATAGCAGTGGGGAGGAATGGATGGAGTGAATTACAATCAGCAACAGCAACTGTGGAAAAATATGGAAGTAATTTCTTTAATGGACTTATGATAAAGAATGTGATCCACCCAAGACAGAGCAGATGGTATCAGAACACAGACTGAAACACATTTTTTTCTCTTTCTTTTACTTTATTTCTCATGAGGTTCTATATTTTTATGTGGGAGGGGGTATTATACTCACTCTTAAACAAGAATATTTTAGTAATGTATAAATAAAGTCCTATTAACCAAAAAAAATAAAGAAACCAGGAAGGATGGGAATTCAGAGAAGTATGGAAGGATTGCATGAACTGATGCTGAGTGAGATGAGCAGAACCAGAAAAACATTGTATACTCTAATAGTAACAGGGGGTGATCATCATCCTTGTTGGACTTGCTCATTCCATTAGTGCAACAATCAGGGACAATTTTGGGCTATCTGCGATGGAGAATACCATCTATATCTAGAGAGGGAGTTGTGGAGTTTGACCAAAGACTGTAGAATATTACCTTCAATTTAGGAAAAAACCCTGTTATCCTATTATGTAATTTTGCTATCTCTTATACTTTATTTTTCTTCCTTAAAGAAACAATTTCTCTCTCATCACATTCAACTTAGATCAATGAATACCATGGAAACAATGTAAAGACTAACAGATTGCCTTCTGTGGAGGGGTGGGGGGAGCAAAGCAAAAATAGGGGTAAATTTGTAAAACTCAAAATAAATAAGATCTTTTATTAAAAAAGAGGGAAGTAACTGAAGGACTATAGATAATGAAACTGAAGCTGACAGAGATGTAATGATTTGTCCAACTTTCCCCCTTGATTACCTGGGTTTTTGCATGAAGATTTCACTCTGTTGATTGATCAGTTTTGTCTTAGTAAGGATCTCCCACAAGTATAGCAAAAATTGTGTCATCAGATAAGCAAAGCACAGCATTTGAAAGGACTAATAAAGTGTCTCTATCAAAGTCACTGGAAATCTATAAGAATCTATATCTCTAATAATCTACTGAAGTTGGTGGTTACTGTGATCCTGAAATCTAACCATTCTAAAGTAGACTGTGCCTCAAGAGATAGGTAAGGTAGAATCCAAAATAGTTAAACAGAAATATCAGCTCTGCCCTGAGAAACCACTAGCCCAGTTGGGAGAGTGTCTTTTTTCCAGCATTCTCCATCATCTTTTTATCCTATCTTCCCTGGTTCTTTTACTAGTATCTTAAAATATCAGCTATAAGAGAAAGCTAATATTTAGAGTTCCTGGCAATTATGAGCACTAAAATTACTTGAAATGATTCTGATTATATGTAAAATTTATTCCTTCCTTCTAGACTTCCTCAGAGTTTAATAAATGCTGCATCAAAAATTAATTTATATTTATTATATTTAATTTATATTAACTTCTCTTAGACATTAAAAAATGAAAATTATGGAGCAAGTGTTTTTGTTTTCTCCATGAAGCCAGAAACCTTTAGAAAATAAATGACTTTGAAAGTTTTTAACTTTGCAGTTTTACCAAAATATCTCTCTCTAGCATCTTTCCTTCTTACCACCCCATTTAAGTATAGTTGATTCTATTCTCCCTTATTCTCTTACTTATCTTGAAACAGTTTTGAGATGGTAAAAAAAGATTCATAATTTAGAGCATGGTTATCCAGCCTTTTAGCTGTTCTGGACTGCATTGTCCAACAAAAATTTATCAAGGTCTACATACAGAATTTAATATTTATTTATGACTAAAATGTAACCCCATGCTACCAAAATAAATATAATAATGAAATTTAATAATGTGTTTAAGTAAATTAATTGTAATAAAGTATAATAATGAAAATAATGGGTATAATAATAGAATATTTACTTTTTAAAAATGTTTATTTTGAATTTTATAATTTTTCCCTTAATCTTACTTCTCCCCCCCACCCCCCACAGCAGGCAGTCTGTTAGTTTTTATGTTACTTCCATGGTATACATTGATCTGAGTTGAATGTGATGAGAGAGAAATTGTATCTTTAAGGAAAAAATAAAGTATAAAAGATAGCAAAATTACATAATAAGATAAATTTTTTAAAAAATTAATGGGAATTGTCTTTGGTCTTTGTTCAAACTCCACAATTCTTTCTCTCTGGATACAGATGGTATTCTCCATTGCAGATACCCCCAAATTATGCCTGATTGTTGTCCTGATGGAATGAGCAAGTCCATTAAGTTTGATCATCACCCCCATGTTGCTGTTAGGGTGCAACCCTAACCCTAAACATTTACTCTTTAAACAAAAATTTAGAACCTGTCATTTTTAATGTGAACACTGAGCCAGTATGTTAATTTTTTCATTATATAAAAGAAAAAATAATAACAATAAAGTTGTCTGTTGCTATTATGAGTCATATAATATTTTAAAACAAAGATCCCAATTCCCATATGCATATTTTTTGTAAAGAAAAACAAAAAACCTCCGGTGGTCTATGAGACCATACAATGTTAGTTATATGAATAAGGAGAGCTGTGTTAGTTAAGGGTTAAGATGGTCTGTAATGCTGAATGTGGGTATACATGCTCACCCCCTTCCCCAATTTTGTAACCGAAAATGCATGAATGGGCTTTGAGGGCTGCATTTTAGGGTGAATTGATTTGATCTTCACAAGAACCATGTAAAGTGAGTGCTATTATCATTTTTCCTAATTTATGGGTAAGGAAACTGTGACAGACAGATGATGGGTAACTTGCCCAGAGTCACATAATTTTAAATCTTCCTGACTCCAAATCCAGTACCCTATGCAGAGCTTTTAATACACCACCTGACAAAAAAAAAAGTAGAATGGAGAGAGAGGAAAAGAGTGCAAAAAAAAGGATGATAGAAAGTAAGAAGTGGGGAGGGAGTGTGGAGTCAAGTTAGAGAGCATTCAGTAAGCATCTACTATGTGTCCTAGGCACTGGGTTAAGCTCTAGAGCATACAAAGAAATGAAGAAAGGAGAACGTGTTCTCAAGGAGCTCACAGTCTAATGGGAGGAGGGGAGAAGCAAGAAGCAAATAACTAGGTAGAATCAAAATCCAGAGAAGCTGAAGGAGAAGGAAGACAGGAGCATAAAGGAAGAATGGAAAAGTTTATAAAGGGAAAATAATGATGAACACTTATATAATGTTAAAGTACTTGGACTTTGTTAAAAACACATTCTAGAATTCAGTTTGAATTTTCAAACTTTTATATAATCAATATGACCAGAGAGGAGTATGCTTTTGCTAAGATCTTATAAAATTTAGTAGTACATACCTTGTCCATTCAAAATTATCTTCTTCAAAGATATTTTGGTTTAGTAAATCTGTTACTATATCCCTGCAGTGAACATAACAGGTAAGCAGTGCCTCTAGAGTGATTTTTATTCGAAAATGAAGAGTGTCATTCAACACTAGGGCTGCAAGCTGTTCCAGGAAGCTTATCAGTTTTTTAAGAACTTCATTCAATTTCAGGGCTGGCTCAGAACTCACAAAACTTTCAGTGCAGTTTTTATTAAACATTATTTGGCTCTGAAAAGAAGATACGATTTAAAATTTTTACTTTGTTGAATCACATATTTAATTTTTTGCTTTAAGTTTTGCTTTGCTGAATCACAAAATTCATTTTAAAGAAACATACAGACTATTAAATTATGTTTCTTTTTTGGTAGATACACAAATTCTGAAGGACAATTGGTTAATTAGTGAATTGTGCTTTTACTTACATTTCTGCTCCTAAAAGTAAATCTTTGTTTCAACAAAACTTTCTATCCAGATTAGAGTGATAAATATATATTTGTATATTATAGATACACATTTCAATTTCAAAATCTTGAATGGCAAAATAAAGGGAAAATGGTTAGTGAATATTTTAACTTATTAAAGGAAGTGATAAAGGAAAAATGTTTACTTAAATGATAACTATGGGAATTTAGAACTTACACATAAGGGATATTCATAAAATTGTTCCACCTTCTTCATCTTAATTGGTAGTGATACGCCTTGATCAATCTGTACCCATATGGAAATATTTCTATGTTACCCATCTCATACCCAAGAACTTCTCTGTCACTAATTCCATTTAGCCTGCTGGAGATGACACATCTAGAGGGCAGGCAAAGGACACAGTGCCTAGGAAACCCAAGGTTTGAGAATACAGTTTTGAGGGGGAAAAAAAGGAGCTACATATCTCTAATCCTTTCTTTCATGTAGTCCTTTATAAAACTTTTTGCCATATCAGGAAAACACAATCTCTTATTAATTCTATTACCTGATATCTTCTATTAATCTAGTACCATCACCAAATTATCTTGGTTTGTGGTTGGATTAGAGGCATCAAAGCAAATGTGATTAGTTGATAGGATGTTTTAGAGTTAAGGCATCTGTGTTACTAAGGAAAGCAGTGATTGGGGAAAAAAACTTTATATTAAACATATCTCACAAAAATTTGATATCTAAGATATATGGACAACTAGCAGGTATATAAAGGATCAAAAGTCATTCTCCAATAGAAGAATGATTAAGAAACAGTTCTCAAAAGAAAATTTCAATTAACAACTAAATAAAAGAATTTTCCAAATTAGTTTTAAGAGAAATATAAATCATAATAATTCTGAAGTTTCATTTAGCAAATTGGCAAAGACAACAAAAGATGAAAATTATAGGAGGAGTTCTAGAATTCTAGAATGATAAATACACTTATACATTGATTTTGTTTGGTTTTTTTGGCAATGGGGTTAAGTGACTTGCCCAAGGTCACAAAGCTAGGTATTAAGTATCTGAGGCTGTATTTAAACTCAGGTCCTCCTGACTTCAGGGCTGATTCTCCACTATGGCACCTAGTTGTTACCCACTAAGGCATTGTTGGTAGATCTGTGAATTAGTAAATATTCTGTGAAGCAATTTGAAAATATGCAAGTAAAATGACTAAAATGTCTATAACTTTTTCATCCAGAAATTTAATAGTAAGTATATACCAAATCTATAAGTGCTATTTATAGCAGCACTTTTTTCCCTGGTAATCTAGAACTAGAAACAAAGTAGATACCCATTGACTGGAGAATGACAAGAAATTGTGGTACATAAATATATGAATGTACTAAAAGACATTCTTTTTTAATGATGAGTACTAAGCCCAGAAAGATTTATGTGAACTGATACAAAATGCAATAATCAGAACAAAAAAATTATACATATCTATTAACAACAAAGTAAATGGAAAAACAATGCCCCCAAAACAAAGTTGAATGTTGTCAATTTATATAGAACAAATTTCCCTTAAAGATCTATTAGAATACACTTCCTCCTGCCCCTTTGCAAAGGTGGAGGTCCACTGGTGTGAAACATTGCATACTGTTTTAGTTTTTTCGATGTTTACTAAATTTCACTGGTTCCCTATCCTTCCCCCTGCTGATTTTACTCAATTTTTTATAAAAATGGATGGATAGGAGTAGGAGGCATAAAGAGAAATATAAATTATTAAAAATAAAAATATATAAATAAAATATATTTTAAAAAATAAAAAAGAATATGACTAATTTTTTCACTATTGGCAGCTTTATCAAAGTTTTGCACAATAAAATGTATTGGGATGATTAATTTGCTAGTATGAGTAAAAATTACTTTATCAAGAATATACCTAAGGTCATAGAGTATTTTGGAACTTTAATAGTTTCAAAGGATTTTTTTTTAATGATAGACAATGACAATGAAGATTTAGCTTAACAAAACAAATCTTTCTCATTAAAAGCTGAAAATTGTTGATAATGCACCAACCACAATGGTGGCCTCTTTTTTTACACATCTTTTTTATGCACCAGTTTTGTTGGCAATATTTCCATAAACTTTTTAAGTTTACATTCTATCATGATAAATGTTAACTTACCACAATAAGCACCACTTGTCCTGGGTGAGATTTTATCCACTCTCCAAGATTTGTTTCATCCCATTCATCAATTCCTTTGCTTATAAACCTACAATTGCAAAGTTTCATGTATGGCATTTATAAACAATATTGTCTACTTGCTGACTCAGACTGACAACAATTATAGAGCAAATTATTTTTTCAGAATCTTTTTATTTTTCCATGTTATTTTGTTACTTAGAGGAAAAAGAGATACTTAAATCCTGTTCCATCTATGATGCTGATTTCTCCACTTTCTCCTCTGAGGTTGGCATTCTCTTTGCCCATGGAGCCTGGTGAGTTGCCTAGATAGCAAGTGATTCTCAGATTTGCAGATAACAGAGATTTAGCATGGAGGGAAATATTGGTTAATATAAAAGAATATATTAAGTATATTAATCTGGAAGTGATCCACAGGATGGATTAGAAAGATGAGATTAGGTGAGTGAGGAAATATAGTCCTAAATTTAAGGGGTTGAAGGCAACAGCTAGAGTGCAAAGAAAGAATTGGATATAAGAGATAGTATTAAAGATTAATAAATAAAGACCTAAGTTGTGATTTCAAGAAGGATGTGAGAGAGGAAGGATTAACATTTTAGGGTTTTTTTTTGTTTTGCAAGGCAATGGGGTTAAGTGGCTTGCCCACGGCCACACAGCTAGGTAATTATTAAGTGTCTGAGGCCGGATTTGAACCCAGGTACTCCTGACTCCAAGGCCAGTGCTTTATCTACTGTGCCACCTAGCCGCCCCTAGAACATTTTAATTCTGGAAAATGGTAGAGATTCACAGAAGGAGAAATCCATAGTGGAAGATTGCTTGGGGGAAAGATGATGAATTTGATTTTAGACATGATTTATTAAGAGTTCATGACAGCTCTCAAATTGGAAATGTCCCAAAAGTAGTTAGAAATATAGAACTAGAACTCAAGAGAGATTCAAGATTGAAAATCATAAACAAAGAAATGGCACATATAAATACTGCCCACTGCTGCCCTTCCCCAAAAGGCTCCAAAACTGAAAGACACTACTTTTAAAAGACTGGATATCTCACCCAAGGATATCCTCACTCACTTAAAGGACAGACATAACTCATAGAGCAGATCCCATTGCTAATCCATGGGTAAACCTTGATCTGCTCCACTTCTCATCTGGGCCTCCCAAAAGAAACCTTGTGAAGGCAGAGCCAAGATAGCAAATGGAGGCAGGAATTCCCAAAACTCTTCTCCAAATCACTCTAAATGTCTTAAAATTATGACTCTAATCAAATTCTAGAGTGGTACAAACCTTGGAACGACCTGGTTAAACAATTTTCTGGCCTAAGACAACTTGGAAGATCTGAGAGAAGGGTCTGTTCCAGTGGGACTGGAGTTGGAAGAAGGCACAATGTAGTGAACCAGCTCCAGCATCCCAGGAGCAGCCTAGGGTTCCTGGGTCCCTGGAGGCACCCAGTCCATGACAGTGGGAGCAGTTTCCAGACTTTGCAGCCCAGGGAGTACCAATGACAACTTGACTTGGAAGGTCAACAGGAAAATTCTACTATACTAGAGTGAGTGTGGAGTCCAGTGCTGCTCAGGCCTCAGTGCAACCCCTGCCCTGGGAACCAGGAGCAGGCCTACAGGGTCACCCAGCAGCTCCTTCCAGAATGCTCTACCCATACTTAGATCCAGGTCACAGTCTGGGCCCCCACACTTCCATAGAAGAGCAGAGACCCTCCTCACAGCTCCAGAGCAGAGGGGTGTGCTTGTGATCATCCACAGAACAGAGCATAGGCCAGGAGAATAGTCAGAGCCTCACATAGAACCTTGAAAGAACAAAGGTCCCTGGGGAGGAGTCCTAAAAACCAATAAAAAGCTTGGGAAGTGCATTAAAATCAGGTCATAGATTGAGTAAATGAATAAACAACAGGAAAAAAAAAAGAATTCTACCATAGACAATAATTTTCGTTCCATAGAGGATCAAAATTCACACTTAGAAGTTGATAAAGTCAAAGCTTCTGTATCCCAAGCCTCCAAGAAAAATAGGAATTGTTCTTAAGCTATGGAAGAGCTCAAGAAAGATTTTGAATATCAAGTAAGGGAGGTAGAGGGAAAAATTGGGAAGAGAAATGAGAGCAATACAGAAAAAATCATGAAAACCAAGTCAGTAGCTTGGTGAAAAATATACCAAAAAAATATAAAGAAAATGACATGTTAAAAACCAGTTTAGGTCAAATGGAGAAAGCAGTCCAAAGGGTTAATGAGGAGAAGAATACCTTAAATAGCAGAATTGGCCAGATGGAAAAGGAGATAAAAATATTTTCTGAAGAAAATAACTCCTTCAAATGTAGAATGGGACTAATGAAAGATGATGATTTTGTGATAAATCAAGAAACAATAAAACAAAACCAAAAGAATGAAAAACTAGAAGAAAATTTGAAATATTTCATTGGAAAAACAACTGACCTGGAAAACAGATCCATGAGAGATAATTTAAAAGTTATTGGACTATCTGAAATTCATGACCAGGAAAAGAGACTTGATTTCATTTTTAAAGAAATTCTCCAGCAAATTGCCTTGATATCTTAAAAGTAGAGAGTAAAATAGAAATTGAGGGAATTCACTGACCACTTTCTGAAAGATATCCCCCCCCAAAAAAAACTCCCAGGAATATTATAGCCAAATTCCAGAACTCCCAAATCAGAGGAAATATTACAAGCGGCCAGAAAGAAACAATTCAAATATCATGGTGCCACAATCAGGATTACACAGGATTTAGCAATGTCTACATTAAAAGCTCTTTAGGCTTGGATTATGATATTCTGGAAGGTAAAAGAGTTTGGATTGCAACAGAGAATAAACTACTCAGCAAAACTGAACATCCTCTTTTAGAGGAAAAGATGGGTATTTGCAGGGGTCCAGCCTCCCCTCTGCAGGGTCCTTGGAAGCTGACAGGAGGGATAGAGTCAGCAAAATGAGTTGAGTCAACAAGCGGATAAAGGCAGGAGCAGGTTGACTGTAAGCTGCTTAGATTTATTTTTATAGTTTCAGAATCATGTAAGTTTCAATCAAGCAAGCTGAGATCATTTCCTTGGTTGCAAAAGTGTATAATTTTCATCATCAATCATAGTTCATATGGTTACAAGTTTTAATCATGTGATTACAAGTTTAAGTAATGATCATATAGTTAATTGATTTCTTATCCCTACTCAGACCATGATGACCTCAACCTGTCTGTTACCTTATTTATTACTATATTGTATACTTGTTAATTCATTTAAAGTTATTAATTAAGCAATTCTTTTAATGGAAAGTTTTTTATATTTTTTTGTAAGTAATTTTTTTCTGATACACTCTCTTAACAATCTATAGTGAGGGTCTTTATGCTTGTCCACCCATCTGTTAACTCTTACAGTAACCAATTTTTCTTTAAGGCCTTGTTGGTAGAAGCCACAGTTTCTGTGACTTTTTTATTCTTTCCTATGAAACTAAGACTCCTGGAGTTCACATATCGGTCACCTGTACTATTTTCTCACCATTTTTTTCATATATTTCTGTGTATGGTAAGGGGGGGCAAAACTATTAATTTCCCTGGAATTCTATCTGACCCATCTTGTATCTGTTTTCTCTGTATATATTCTGTCATCTCCTTGGAATTCCCAGTACTGGATTTTCCAGATTTCATAATGTTGAAGCCTTTTGTATGCCTCAGGGAGAGGCAGTCCTGTTAAATTTGGACAGAGTTTACAATCTGTTTTATTCAAGCAATTTTTCTGAAATCCTTCCTTTATAGTCATTCCAGTATTAGGGTGAGTAAATATTGTAATCAATAAAAAACCTATAAATATTGGTATGCATGAAATCCCTATATATATTGAAGAAGGAAATGTTGTTCCATCAGGCAGTGTGACTGCCTGAGTCTTCTTGCTGCGACTGTGTCAAACAGCTTAGAGACCCTGGCTCCCAACAGACATTCAGTGAAATAGGGGACTTTCAAATTTTCCTGTTGCAATGACCAGAACTGAACAGAAAGTTTGATCTTCAAGTACAGGACTCAGGGGAAGCATAGAGAGGGTGCATGGGAAGGGCAAATTATGAGGCATTTAATGAACTGCTTCTGTTCCTGCATAGGAAGATGACACTGATAACTCATTTGAACTTTCTCACTTATTAAAGCAGTTAGAAGTAGTATCATATATAAACAAAGAACAGGAGGGAGCTGAATATGAAAGTATAATATATCATAAAGATGGAGTCAATGGGCATAAAGGGAATCAACTGGAGAAAGGGAAAAGAGGTAGAATAGGCTACGATATTTCATGTAAGAGTCAAGGAAAAGCTTTTGTAATGAAGTGGAAGGGAGAAAGATGAAGGAGAATGAGTGAGCCTTCATTTTCATTGTAAGTGAATCATAAAGGAAATAACATACACACTCAATAGGGTACAGAAATCTATGTTACCCCAGAGGAAAAAAGGAAAAGGATGGGAGAACAACTACAGAGGGATGAGAGGGATATTGTTAGGTGACATAAGAGAGGGAAAATTTTGGAAGAGGGGAGTCAGATACAACACACTTTTGAGTAGGGACAGGGTGAAAGGAGAGAGAGTATAAAATAAATGGGAGTGGGGAGGAATACAAAGAGGGAAATACAGTTAGCAATATTAACTATGGGGAAAAACTATTGAAGCAACTTATCTGATGGACTTATGATAAAGAATGTGATTCATCCTAGAGACAAAGCTGATGGTATCTGAAAAAAAGATTGAAGTACACTTTTTTCCTTTTTTTCTCATTTTATTTTTCTTGAGATTCCTTTATTTTTGTAGGAGTAAGTGGGATTCTGTTTATTTTTGCAACAAGACTATTGTATTAATGTTAAAATAAATAATTTTTTAAAAAAGAGTGAGGATACAAAAAAAGGTGAAAAGATAGCAGCATGAACTCAGAACTATAGGCATGGAAATAGGCATTCCCAAGACAAAATCCTTCTCCTTGATGGGGTATATTGACCAGAATCATCAGGATTTTTCTCCTTGAGTAGAAGCTGCCAACAAAGTAGTTGACTTAAGCTGTATCCTTTCACATGACTTGGTCTCACTTTTCTATAAAATGTCAATAGTACCTGTATTACTTATCTCTTGAATTTTGAAAATGAAATGTGAGAATAATGTATATATGTTTTGTAAAATGGAAACCATAATAAAAATGCAGTGGATTGTGGAAAAAAAAAAGAAGCTGTATGGTCCCTCCCTCCCTGGAACTTATCCTATTGGTGTTGGACTTAATGTGGAAACTCAATTGATTTTAACTCTATTAAAATTAAGCACTCCCAAAATAAATACTTTCTACATGACATATAATAAAAGACTTAAGGAAACTAATATAAAATGTCACATCATCAGTCAATCTTCACCTCACTTCTGTCATATATTCAGCTTTGAATCCACCAAAATTTCTCTAAATTTATTGCTAAAACCTTGAAAGAATCTAATAATAATAGTAGCTAGCATTTAAATATTGATTTAAGGTTTTCAAATCACTTTGCAAATATTATTTCATTTGATCTTCACAATGAGCCTATGCAGTAAGTTCTCTTATTTCCCTCATTTTAAAGATGAAAAAACTAAGTTTGGTTAAGTAACTTGACCACTTTTTGTTATTTAGTTAGTTATTAGATTAGTTATTAAGGTCTAAGACCAGTTTTTAACTCAGATATTCCTATTAACAAGGTTAGTACCCTATTTTCTGTACCAACTAGCCGCTTCAGAGATTCCAGATTATAGCTAAGAGCATCTTAACCATTTTGTGTCATAAGTCATTTTGGCAGACTGATCATTTATTTTTTTTTTGGTAAAGATGCTGGAGTAGCTTCCATTTTTTTGGTAAAAATATTAGAGTGGTTTCCCATTTCCTTTTCCAGCTCATTTTACAAATAAGGAAACTGGGGCAAATTGGGTTAAGTGAGTTGCCCAGGATCACCCAGCTAATAAGTGCCTGAAGTCAGAGTTGAACTCAGGAAGATGAAGTCTTTTTTACTTCAGCATTCTTTTCACTAGTTAATCACTTACTAACTTAAATAGCACTACACTAAGTTCAGGGAATTTTTTTTTTTAAAAGGCAAGAGATTGATTTTAAGGAGTTTATACTCTAATGAGGGAGTAACCTGAGAATAGCTATGTACAAACAAGATATATTAGTGATAATCAAGAAAGGGAAAGCACTAGTATTAAGGGTATTTGGTAAAGGCTTCTTACAAAAGTTGGTACCTGGGACTTGGAAGATGCCAAAGGAAAGTAGAAGGAAGGAATGAGGCAGGATCTAGAATTCTAGGTATGGAGGACAGTCAGCATAAATGTCCAGAGATGAGAGATGGAGAGCCATTTGCAAGAACCAACAAGAAGGCCAGTGTTCCTGAATCTGAGTACATGAATAAAGGGTAAGATGTAAGAAGAATGGAAATGTAGAATGAGAAGATTTATGAAGGACTATGAATACTAAACACAAGATTTTATATTTGATCATGGTACCATTGGAGAATATTGGGAGTGACATAGACTTATACTTTAGTAAGATAAGTTTGAGTGGAATCGAGGAGAAATTTGTGCTAGGGAGACTAATCAGGAGACTTTTGCAATAGTCCAGGAATTAGGTATTGAGAAGAGAAAGGGGCACATATAAAAATGTTATAAAAGTGAAATGGACAGGGTTCGATAATAGTTTAGATATGGGAGTTGGCAGAGAGTGAAGACTTAAAGGTGACGCTTAGAAGATGGTGGTACTGTTGACCAAAATAGTTGTTTTGATCAGAAAATGTTAAGTTTTTTTTGGGGGGGGGAGGAAAGAAAGAGTTCAGTTTTGGATGTGTTACATTTAAAAATGTCTACAGGATATACAATTCAAATGTCTAATAGCCAGTTGGAAGTGAAAGTCTGGGCTAGGAGAGCGATTAGGGCTTGTCCAACTTGAATTCATGAAATCAGATGAAAATTTCTTTTTCCACAGAAAGGGACTTTTGCAAATTTTTATCAGGCTGGATAAATAGAATTGTGAATCTAGCAGAGAGATGATAATTAAATTGATAAGTTCAATGAGTAAAATAATAGAGACAAAAATGATAAGCGGTCTCAGGACAGAACCTGACTGGGCATTGATCTTGACCTGGTAGAGCTGTACAAAGTCATCAGCCTCATTCTCTCCTCCAGAGTCAATTAAGTCCAGAGGCAAGACATTAGTCAAAATGACTTGTGTTGGCTCAGGATGCAGTGAATAATCCTGGACTTTCTAAATTGAGGTCTTTAAGAGGTCTCAATTTGTCTGAGGCAATGTCCATTCAATGCCTAAAGATTACATAATAAATATTACAAAAGATGACCCAATTTACCATCACAAAATTATCGATATGGGAGGGGAACACCCTTAGAATTTCTGGTCAGAACAGAAAACAATTGCTATTTACACTCATTCAAAGTCATCAAAACCTAAAGAATGAACCTGGGTCAGGGCTGCTGGTCATTCAGTGACAGCCAGAATAATGTGGGTTTAAAGTGTGATCAAGAAGTTTCAGATGGAATCCATGGGCTTTTAAAAAGTCTGCTTTTTCAGATTATATTTCAAGAAATCATGAATGAAAACTGCATAGAATAAAAAGTAAATTGTTCCAATTTTTAAAAAAAAGAAAAATAGTAAAACAATTAAAATTAAATAGAAATAAAAAATTTAAAATAAAAAATGTAGGTCCCAACACATCTTATAAAATATGTAAGTGATTAAAAATTATATTCCTGTGGAAAGAGCTCCCACATGAAAGGAGGAGGACCACATTTGGAGAGAAAAGAAGGAAAGGTGGAGAAGGAAGAGAAGATGGAAGAAAAGGAGGAGAAGGAGAAGAAAGAAGAAGAAGGAGGAGGAGGAGAAAGAGAATCTTTCCTTGACTTCTGCTGTAACTGCCAGGTTCCAGATAGCAGCTCTTACTATGCTCAGAAAACATTTTTAAGACAGTTAGTACAAAACATTCTCCTAAAACTTGGTTCTCTACTCCCCACAAACAAACCCACAAATACACACAGTATCTATGGGAGGCATAAGTTTAAATTTGTGCCAAAGGTTTAACCCTCAATGCCTATCTGAAAGTATTTTCTCTGTGTAAAGACCTCATGCAGAACTACTTCTTGTTACTGTTTATCCTTTTTTTATGTTTGAGAAATGAAGACCAAATTATCTGTTCAGTTCTGGTCTTTATGCTCAGTTTGGCTGGATAGTTGATTATTGGCTGTAATCTAAACTTTTTCATCTTTCAGAATATCATATTCCCAACGCCAAAATCCTTTTATGTAGAAGTTGCCAAATCTTGTGCTATCCTGACTGTGGTTCCACAATAGTTGAATTGTTTATTTTTGACCGTTTGTAATATTTTCTCTTTGACCTCGGAGCTCTGGAATTTGGCTATAATATTCCTGGGAGTTTTCATTTTTGGAATCTCTTTCAGGAGGTGATTGGATGGATTCTTTCAATTTCTATTTTACCCACTGTTTCTAGACTATCAGAGCAGTTTTCCTTGATAATTTCCTGGAAAAATCGTGTCTAGGTTCTTTTTCTGATCATGACTTTCAGATATTTTAAAAATTATTTCTTAGGGAAGCTAGATAGCGCAGTAGATAGATTACTGACTTTGGAGTCAGGAGAACCTGTATTCAAATCTGGTCTCAGACACTTAATAATTGCCTAGCTGTGTGACCTTGGGCAACCCATTGCCTTAAATAATTGCCTTAACCCCATTGCCTTAAATAAATAAAATTTTTTAAAAATTTGCAAAATAGGGATTGGCTAAGTGGCACAGTGGATAGAACACCAGCCCTGGAGTCAGGAGTACCTGAGTTCAAATCCAGTCTCAGACACTTAAATAATTACCCGGCTATGTGGCCTTATGCAAGCCACTTATCCACATTGCCTTCCAAAAAAAACCCTTAAAAAATAAAATTGTTTCTCCTGGATCTATTTTCCAAGTCAGTTGTATTTCCAATGAGATATTTCATCTTGTCTTCTGTTTTGTCATTTGGTTTTGTTTTACTTTTTCTTGACTTTTCATAAAGTCATTAGCTCAATTCTAACTTTTAAAGAATTATTTTCTTCAGTGAGCTTTTGTACCTCCTTTTCCATTTGAACAATTCTACTTTTTTCTTCATGAATTTTTGTACCTTTGTCCATTTGATCAACTGTTATTTTAAGAAAATTTTCTCCTCATTGGCTTTTTGTATCTCTTTTACCATTTAGTCTAGTCTGTTTTTTTAGGTTTTTGCAAGGCAAATGGGGTTAAGTGACTTGCCCAAAGCCACACAGCTAGGTAATTATTTAGTATCTGAGGTCTGATTTGAACTCAGGTGCTCCTGACTCCAAGGACAGTGCTCTATCCACTGCGCCACCTAGCTGCCCCTCTAGTCTGGTTTTTAAGGTATCATTTTCTTCAGGAGTTTTGGTGCCTTCTTTACCAAACTGCTGACTCATTTTTCATGATTTTCTTGCATAATTCTCAGTTCTCTTCCCAATTTTTCCTCTACCTCTCTTACCTGATTTTCAAAATCCTTTTTTAGCTCTTCTATGGCCTGAGACCAATTCATATTTTTCCTTGGAGTTTTCCATGCTTTGACTTTATCTTCTTCTGAGTATGTTTTTTCTCTTTGTCACCATGGTAACATTCTATAGAGTTTTTTTTCAGGCTTTCTCATTTCCTAGCCTATGACTTGATTTTAACTCCTTGTTAAAGTAGGGCTCTTCCTCGAGGATGGAGGGCACATTGTTCCAAGCTTTCAAGATTCCTTCTGGGGAGTTGTAATTTTCAGATTTTCCAAGGTGGTTGGCCATGAGGAGAGGTATTTATTAGACTCCTGGTCTGAGAGATCATAAACACTCTTTTCTGCCTTGGAACTCTGAAGAAAGTTCCTGCCCTTCTGCAGCAGCAAGCTTTGGTGTGCTACTTCTCCTCCTTTCCCTGGGATTGCAACCTAGGACTTCAACCCAGATGTCAGTATGGGCAAAACAATATAGTCCTGCCTCAGCACTAGCAAAGAGACTCCAGGATTCTCCTTCTGACTCCCTTACCATCTGTGAGCTGAGAACTCGAGAAGGAGATACTGCCAGTGCTGGGTCAGTGACTCCCAAAATATGCTACTGGTTTGCTGGGACCAGAGCTCTGTTTGTGAAGCTTGCATTGGACTTCTCTCTTCTCTCACCATAGGGCAACAGATGTTTCCTTCTGACTTTCTAAGTTGCCTTGGACTGGAAAATTGTTTCACACATTCTTCTTGTGAATTCTGCTGTTTTAGAATTTATTTAGTTACTATTTAAAGGTATTTAGAGGGGTTTGGCGGGGAGACCTCGACTAAGCTCCTACCTTTATTCCTCCATCTTGGCTCTGATTTAATTCAGAAATATTGAGAGACAAAAAAACGTTTATTCTGTTAAGGTAATAAAGTAGAAGGATGGGGCAGCTAGGTGGCACAGTGGATAGAGCACTGGCTTTGGAGTCAGGAGTACCTGGGTTCAAATCCGGTCTCAGTCACTTAATAATTACCTAGCTGTGTGGCCTTGGGCAAGCCACTTAACCCTGTTTGCCTTACAAAAACTTAAAAAAAAGACATGTTTTATTGAACCTTAATACAATATGGGAAATACTGTTCTTAGAACAGTAACTACTGGGCAGCTAGGTGGCACGGTGGATAGAGCACCGGCCCTGGAGTCAGGAGTACCTGAGTTCAAATCTGACCTCAGATACTTAATAATTGCTTATCTGTGTGGCCTTGGGCAAGCCACTTAACCTCAATTGCCTTGCCAAAAAAAAAAGTAGAGGGATTAAATACTAATGAGAGTTTATTACAGAAATGGGACAGTTGGAACAGTTGACTGATTGGCAATGGTAGCCATTGGGGTGGGTAATCAGCATAGGGAGTAGGGACAGTTAGTTGCAAGGTGATTACAACTAGGCTGAATCAGCAGCCAGCAGGGGATAAAGTCAGGGTGTGTATAAGGGAGCAGTAAAGAGAAAAAAAAATTAAGACCTGCTATAAGGTTATTGCAACTTGGTTGGAGTTCTTTCTTTCTTCTTTTTTTTTTTTTTTTTGGCAAGGCAGTAGGGTTAAGTGACTTGCCCAAAACACACAGCCTAGGTGATTATTAAGTGTCCGAGACTGGAATTGAATTCAGGTCCTCCTGACTCCAGGGCCAGTGTTCTATCCACCGTGCCACCTAGTTGCCCCTTGGTTAGATATCTTAGGGAAACTGCTAGAGTTCAAGAAAGTAGCAAACCTAAGAGAGAAAGTCAGAACAGTTGCAGGGGTCTTGTAACTGGGCTCATAACAGCAGCCTTTTTCTTTTTTTCTCAGAGGAACAATGACATTATGAAGGTTATGTCTTGCATTTGCATTAACTGGATTTAGTAAAGAAGGGCTGTGCAAAGTTATCGGCCTCACTCTCTTCTCTAGAGTTCTCCAAGTCCAGTGGAAAGATAAAAAGCAAGATGACTGCTGATGACCCCTCCTTTCATCAGTTAGATTTTCTTCCATTGCTCCCAGATTTTACCTTCCAATTTGAAGTATATACATGTTTCACCATTAGTGCTTTCTATAACTGAATATGAGTTTCTCTGAGACTTGTTTCTATCTTTGTAAAAAAAAAAGTGTCTAGAGACTTAATGGCATTTGTTATAGTCCAACTTGTTTGTCAACTGAATTACCTGATTCTGAGTAGTTCAAGGTGAAATTCTTTAAAGGATTATTATTTACAATAGAATCAGTTTTACACTCCCCAAATCCCCATTCTCTATAGTTATTGCTTCACTTTGAGGGAAGCTCCACAATTGAAACATCCCTGGTTTATTAATGTTTGGTGATCTTTTCTGTGTATTTTCAAATAAATTGGGTTCTGTCAGTGGTTCTACTAGAATTTCCAAATGATTTTTTTCTGTTTATCACTTGCTGTACTCTCCCTTCCAGTAGGGACATCCAATTTCAGATTATAGGGATATTTAACACAGTAACGTGAGTGCTACTTATCCTACCGAATGAATTTCTTTTCTTCTCTGTTTCCTCAAATTCTTCCCCCAGAGCATGCTGTGCTCACTTTTTCCTGACTTCTTTCCTTCAGTTGCCTCAGCAAGACCACAGATGGATTTGTGGGCTCCGCAGCCCAGAGTAGGCCTAGGGACTTAAGGTCTGTAATTAAGTTTTCTTCATATTGGGATCTTTGGTTGTCTGGTTTATTCTATGTAGTGACACACCATCAGTATCTATAGCTTGGAAACCAACTAAAAATGAAGAATTATAATTGCTAACCTGGGAACTATTTTAGTGGGAAGAAAACTCTGTAGCTACTGGGAGCTACTTAGAGAAAGAATTTTCCTGCTTTGAGAAAATCTGACTGAACTTGTATGTATTATTTTTAAGCATCATCTATAAATTTAAATATGGAAAACCCCTCAGATGCTTTACCCTTTCTGGTTTGAGGGGGAGATATTCCTCAGAGCTCAAAGAACATATCTGAATAGTTTTACAATTCTCTGCCTTATGGAAATTGCTTTCACTGAAATAATTATAATAGTAATAAAAATAGCACTTATACAGATGCTTTAATGTTTTCTAGTATTTCATTTGTAAGGATACAACAACTCTGGTGGGAGGGTAGATATTATATTATTTTCACTTTACAGATAAGAAATCCAAGGCAAACAGAGAATAAATGACTTGCCCAGGATCACTAAGTAAAATAGTCTGAGATATGAACTCAGATCTTCCTGAGTCCTGTGCTCATCCATTTTAGTCACCTGCCTAGCTTACCACAGGTCCAGCACCAAGCTAAGGAAGCTGACATGAAAAGTTGCAGACCCCATATTTAGGGCTGCTGTTTCACTGAAAGATTATAATGATTCTATATAGAGATGCTAGAAATCAAGATCTACATTCAATAGTTGTGAGTTGCCCAATTTTCCTACTTGTGTTTTTTACTGCTAGGTTTGTCTATACATGTTCATTCTTCTCCACAGACACTGAGTGTGTCAGTGGGAAAGCATGGTCCATGATGAGGGGTGGACTATTTGTATCACCCTCCTGATACTGTGGTCTTCTTGGAAAATGGACAAACATGATCAATGTCATTGTACCTTTTTAAGTAAAAATTTCATGATTAAGAATTTTAATAGCATCAGCAGTGACTGATTTGTATAAATGGAGAGCACATAGCTGAGGATTCCAAAGCTACCATTGTGAAAAGTAGACATTTTGCCTGTACCAGGATTTATCCCTAGGATCTTGAGAATGAATACCAGGAATGTGATGCACAGATGGTACCAGTTCCTTCCTCCAGGAAAGTTATTGAGAACTCTCAGCATGAATACAGATTAAAGTGAATCAAAACTCAAAAATTATGATAATAAAGGAGAGTGAGCACTATGCTGGTTGGTGGTTACTATATGTAGCTAAAGAAACATTCAACTGAAGTTGAGAAGGAGGAGGAGTGGAAAAGATAGTTAAGAACTTTTAATAATAAATCTTAATGATAAATTTATGCTAATGATGTAAACAAATCAAATAAAAACCCAATGTGTGGAACACATTAAATTAGAGAGAAAAAAACTGTCAAGTTAGGCAAAAAAAGAATCCTCAGCAAAACTGTTTCTGTCAAATACTTAGGATGTAAAAATGACTCCTAGAGATAAGGGATGTTGAGGAGTAAAAGTAAAGTAAAATGCTTTCAAAATTCTCTATTTCATAGGAATTGTGTGTGATAATTGAGCACCAGAATTAAGGGAAGATTTCAACCTTATCAATATCTCACAATATGAAAAACCTTATAAAGGTTTTGTAAGATAGTATAATAGATTTTTTCCATAATGCCACCTTAAGTGGAAACTACATTTCATAGGGAATTCATAAGGTAAATGTATCTGGAAATTCCTCAAAGAATGATGATTGTCAAATTGTTCAGGGATTTAGTACTGATTACCTGAACTGTTCTAACATTTAAGAATTTGTCTACAGGTTTCTAGTCTCTTGCACCTTTCATCTTTCAAACTAATTTGAAATATAGGCCTTATTATGTTACTGTTCTCTTCAAAAACCCTCAATACCTCCCTGTTTTCACTATAGAATAAAATACTTAGTCTCACACTTGTTTTCTCTGTAATTTGTCTCCAACTTACTGTTATAGAATTATTTTATAACACTTTCTTCCCTGCACTCCCTTTCTAACCACATTGGTCTATTGGCTGTTCTTTCACTCATTCTATTTCCTATAGTTTCTTGCATTCACAAAGAGTGTCTTCCATGCCTGCAATATGCTCCTTCCTCATATCTTCCTTTTGAAATCTGAGTGACCCTTAAAGTTGAGCTTAGGAAGCCTTCCCTCCCAATCTCCTTTTTCATATCAGTTATTTTATTTAATCCTTGTGTTTTTAGTCATGAAAATGTATGCAGTAATATGCACATATAGTTAAAATTCTTTTTCTACCTCCAAATGAGCCAAAAATATAAATTATTTGCATATGAACTTTTTATAAACACAATAAACAGACTTTAATTTTTTTATCCTTCTCAGGTTTCTTTTTTCTGTAATGATTTTCATCATTCTAGGTGGTTTTTCTCTTTTAAATATTTATATCACCCAATATTTATGCCCCTACTCTGTTTCCTTCTCCATAAAACTTTATCTGCATCCATCTCTCCTTACTCAAAATTTTAAGAATACCTTTGGTTCTCTCTTTGTACTATAATTCATTCTTTTTATCATATTTATTAGTTTTCTTATTCTCTTAGGCTAAAAATTCCTTGGATTTAGAGATCACATAATTTCACAATTTTTATATTCAGTATTTAATCAGTGCTCAAGAGATGATAGCTAAGGTAAGAATCTGGTACATAATTTCTAAAGATACAAAATATTCGCACTTACCTCTTTACAGTATCAAACATGTTCTTCTCCACATTTACTAGCCATTGCTCCATAGCAGTTCTTACACGAACTTTCCTATAAGTTTGACAAAAAAGGTCATTAAAAATTACTTGGTGATATGTGTTAAAATGCTCCATTAAATTTACAGTTGTAATAATTTCCTAAGTATCGCTTTGAATAAAGCTATGGGTCAAAGAGAAGAAAAATCTATCTTATCATAAGAACTAGCAGTTATTATCATTAAATACTATGCATATAATCTATCTATATGGGAATCTGTAAAGAATGGATGTCCCCATCTCACCCAAGTTGAAACAACAGGGTCCTGTCCTAATCCCATTACTAATCAATATGAGAGTTTTGACTTACTCTTTTTCTAACTTGGTCAGTTTGGACTTCCTAGGCAACATGTTGATCCTCCTCTTCGAGGACTCACCATATTAATACTGTATTTGGTGCAGACATTCAAGCAGTCTAGGGTAATATGGCTGCAACTTGGCAGTACTGAGCACAAGAGTTCCACCAACCTTAGTTTCCCTGGAAGCTACTCAAGCTATTCTCAATACCTGGGATGCATTTCCTATCCATCTCAGAGTCCCAGAGACTTCAGTTTTTTTAAAACTCAAACATCAACTGATAAAGTAAAATCTTGTATTGTTCTCAGTTGTTAATAACTCTCCGCAAAAATGATCTTGTATTTAATTTGTGTATATTTGGCATAAACATAAATATGTAAACATTGTCTCCTTCAGTGGAATACAAATTGCTCTGAGGGAGAAATTTTAATTTTGGTCTAGGTACCCCTAGATCTACACAGAGTACCAAGCAATAACAGACAATAAATGATTATTTTTAAAGATCTACTCTTCAAAATACTATTCTTATAAAATAAGTACTGGTTTGAGGTGCTTATTAACATTACATATGGATTCTTCATTTTATAAAGCTACAATTTGCATAGTAAATATGCTCAATACATTTGTTATACTATTTCCACACAATTTTTCAGGGATACATCCATAAACACTTCCCAAAATTACACAATCTGAATTAGGAACAATATTTGTACATATGCAAACATATTCACACACATACACACACACACACACATATATATTTATATTTATGATCACATCCATTTATATGTATATATGAATATATATACATGTATATACAAGTACCAAAAACAAATATATACATACATAAACACACACACACCAGTGTTGACTTCCTCTGATACAGAAGTATTTCCTTTGTATTATAGGAATCATCAGAACATTCTGGTAATTTTCTTCATGTAAAGAAATCCTCTGAGGAAATTCCTTCTACTGTGAAGTTCATCATCAGTTTTGTGATGTAGAGGTTTGTTTGGTTTTTTTGCAAGGCAAAGGGATTAAGCAACTTGCCCAAGGTCATACAGCTAGGTAATCATTAAGTGTCTGAAGTCCAATTTAAACTCAGGTCCTCTTGACTCCAGGGCTGGTGCTCTATCCACTGTACCACCTAGCTGCCCCTTACAATACAGAGTATTCAAGAGATGCTTAGGTATTATGAGAATTAATGACTTACTCAGAACCATATAAACAGTGTTTTTTTTTCAGAAATAGGACTTGAACACAGGTTTTCCTGACTTGAGCCAGCTTTCTATCCACTAGTTCAGGTTGGTTCTGCTTTGGAATGTAAAGTCTTTTGAAATCAAGGAATGAAATCTACCAGATATTATTTAATAATCCTCCATTAGGACCATGTGCTACTCTGTGCTACTCTTTCAATAGGACTAAGGAACACAATTGATGGGGAGTAAGTCTGTTATAACCAGAATTGGAAATAGAAATTTTGACACCAAGGAAAATTCCTTGGAATATTGAGAACAAAGATTCTGGAATTTCACGAGACTGGTATTTGCCAGCCTGACCCAGATGGGGAAAGTGGTATGATAGAGATGGAACAGGGTGAAGTATCTTTCAAATAACTCACCTCAGGTATAACCAGGACAGGTAAGAAAGCATGCCATTTGGTACCTTTCTAATTTTAAAACAATTTATTCTTGATAATTAGGTATTAAGCTTAATGCAAATGCTCCTGCTTCCCTTTAACTTTTGGCATCCTGGGTCAAAGCTCACATCATCTTTCCTAACTTATGATTCTGGTTGGAGCTAGCTAAGCCAATTTGCTAAAACTGTCAGAGATTCAGGTTTCCTGTCTCATTCTCTCAAGCCTGGAGAGAGAAAGTCAAGCTGCCTCTAAGGGTGGCAAGAGCAACCCCAACAAACCTGCTATGAGAAAAAGCACTGGCAAATTAAAATGGTGACAGTGATAAAAAGAGCATGAAACTTGTTTTTAGTAGATTTTGTTGTCAAAAAGTAGAGAATTTGAGTTGTGAGCAAAATTTGTGGGTAGGAGTAGAATATTCAAAAAGGAAAGGGAGGTAAGAGTTGCTACTGGATTTTTAGCATCTTAAAATTTTTAGAATTTTATTTTTTTTAAATTTTTTGTATCTTTTGATATAATCATGAAGGGTTTTTGCTTTTTTGTCTCTTTTATGATCATTTGTGTTTCCTAAGTCCAAAAACAACTTGACCAAAGTGAATAATTTTTGGAAAAATTGTCACAGGTTCTTATTTAAAATTTTTAGAACCACATTCATTAATGATGCTGGTCTTTAGTTTACTTTCATCTTATTCTTCCATAGTTTATATTAGAGTTAGCTAGGGTGGTAAAGTGGATAGGGTGCCAGACCTGGAGTAAGAAAAACTCATCTGGTCTCAGATATGTACTAGCTGTGTGACCTTGGGCAAGTCATTTAATTCAATTTGTCTCAGTTTCCTCATCTTTAAAATGAGCTGGAGAAGAAAATAACAAACTACTCTAGTATCTTTACCAAGACAACCCCAAATGAGGTTACAAAGAGTCAGACTCAACTGTAACAACTAAATTAACATTATTTTAGATATTAGGAACATATTTATCCAGGAAAAAACAGTTTATAAAAATTCTCTCATTTTCAATTATTGAAATTATATATAGTTATAAAAATGCAAATTATCTTAGTTATTTGTATGCTGAAGGGTAATTTTAAACAACTTCCGAAGCTTGTTTCTTAATTATCTTAAACATATGCCTAACTTATTTTTTATCTCTTTATCTGAATTATTTATGAATAAGTAGTAATAGGACTGGGAAGGAGGCTGGAATTTATGGAATTAGTGATACAATAAGATATATTTTAATATATTAAATGATAAATACAAACAAATATGCATATTTTAGTGCCAGAAAAATGTTTCTCTGATCCACAGTTATTAACTGTATGAGTAACTAATTTGCATGTGTTGTGGTGAAAACTTGAAACTTCCAAAGGCAAGAACATAGAGAAGTCCAGTTTTTAAAGAGAAGTAAGGAGAAGGGCCATTTTTCAATATTTCCCTAGACCATTCAAATGTTTTGCCCACGTAATGCTATCACACTTTAGTTAAGCTCCTTTAAAGAATGACCAGAATCCCAAATAAAAGTATTTTCTAATATTAAGATTTTGATAATTCTAAATAGATATTAACTACAAAATAAATACCATACTTTGACAGAAGAAGTGTTTCGCCTTCTGCTGATATGAGCAATGTGACCAGAGGAGGGCCTATTTCTTTTTTCCAAATAAACAACTGTCTTATGTTCTCAAAACATTTCATAAGATGAGGCTGTAGACCAGAAACATAGCAAAATAGCATCATAAAGTCTTGACATGGTCAAGAAAGAACATCCCTAAGCACTGTACTAAAACATTACCTGGATAGCATCGGGATTTTTGCTTTCAGCCAGAATGTTAATAAGTTCAGCACTGCTGAGAAAGTAAAATCTTGGGAAAATCATTCTCTTCACTTCAAGATATTCCTGTCTCAGATGAAATAGAGAAATATGAGTAAGAACCCACTACAATGATGTGAAGATATCATATTTTCAATGATATGCAATAAACATGTATAAAACTAAGCCACTGGAGATAAAAGTATATGTTTCAATACCATTCTAAAATGACATTTTCTTTTGAAATAGTAGGTTATAGTAGTAAGAGTGGAGATTTTTAGTGAGAAGAAAGATTAACTGACATGAACTGACTGTGTGTCCACAGGCAATCACTTAACCTCTCAGATTTTCCTCATTTGTAAAATTGAGTGGGTACCCAAAAGTCCTCACTTTATACAGATGTTATGAGAGAAATGTGCTAACAAATGTAAATCTTAAAAGTGCTTCATTACTATTAGCTTAGGATGAATGAAATGCATTTTCAAAATATCTTATTATTAGCCATGTGGTAGTATCTACTTGTCTGCTACATAGACCATTTTTGTCATGTTCCTGAGGTATGCTCACCTAATATCCAATCATTTTCTTTTTGAGCAATTCCAAAAGAAACAGTAAGGACAACTTAGAGAGGTAGGTTCATCTTTAAGATTCTTTTACTACTCATGGGGTAAATTGGCCAAGATTCTTTTCCCCCTATTTTATTGTCAGATGCCATATTATTATCTCAGTTGTCTTATGATTCTTTTCCCAATAAATTTAATCTTTTCAAGGATATACCCAGAAAATTTCCAAATTCCTCTTTATTTTAAGGGAGCTTTATTATCTGAATTTTTTTTTATTCTAAGTCAATAAATCCAGTGTCCCTACCATGTAGCCATTTTCTTTAACTTTTCCAGCCTCCAAACCAGAAAAAGAAACTTTGCTACCAAAGAGTGGTCACTCAGAATGAGAGTTGTCTTCCCTTCATATGGATGTTATCAGAACCCAGCATATACTCAAAGTCAGGGAACCTGGGAATGACCTTGGAAAGAGAGTTACTAACCAACCCTTCTTCCACTATCCCTGAGGTTGATGCTAAGTGCCTGAATGATCCCACCTCTAAAATATATAAGTGGTAAAAGAACATAAGCAGCAATTTCTCAAAAGGATATATACAAATGAGAAATAAAGCACAAATGAACCAGAACATTTCTTAAATTATTTACCTAAAAACAACAATTTAAAAACTCTGATATGACAAATAAAATATCATGACAAGTAACATTACAAAGACAGTTGAAAACAAAATTCAATGTTGTTTGGACTTGAAGATATTGTTATATGCCTGTGGTGGATTTTTTAATTGCTATAATAATTTTGCAAAGTTATATAGCATTATATATAGTAAGAGCTGTAATGTTTATTCTTTTTGACTTAGTTATCACTGAACTTAATGTTGTTATTGACAGGAAAAATACTTATCTGTACAAAAATATTTATAGAGACATTATTTATAATAGCAGTGCTTTAAAATAATTGTGTCCACTGATGAATGGCTAAACAATTGTGTTACATAATTGTATTGCACTAAGTGATAATATAAAGATTATAAATAAAAATGATAAACAGAAATGTAAGTGATACAAGGCTATGGACACAAAATAGTGGTAAGTATAATAATGCCAACAAAAACTTTTAAAAACAGAAAAGTTCAGAAAGGAAGGGAAAACTTTTGCTAATCCTATCAAAAGCAATTTACATTTAGAAACAAATTATAAATATGCAGTTTATAGTTTCAGTTTTTGTTGATTTTTGCTTATCCATTTGGATTTGGTTTCTTTTGATGGTTACTAAATTTAGAGTAAATAAAAATTCTTTTCAAAGAAATTGGTTTCCTGAACCACATTCTGTAGCATATTGTCATCAAGTTTCAGAGGGACAATACCACTAACTGCTTTAATTCAATATAATGCTTGTCCTATAATTTGAGTTCTCCCCCACCTCCTGATATGTATGAGACAAGTAATGGTACTGTTTTGTAAACTCTTGCAATTTTTTTCAAATGAAATGTTATTCTGTTCTATACTGAATTAAAAGATTCTTTATGCTAAAATGACCAGGTTTTACCTCAAGACTTTTCTTTATTTTTTCAAGGTGCATACAGCTAGCCTGCAACATTTCAATGGTGTTTACTGAAATGACTACTTTCAAAGCATCACGTTTATTGTTTACTCTTGACATCAAATCTTTCCATGTAGAAGTCACCTCACCAAAAAGCTTTGCTTCTGTTGAAAGCTGCCTTTATAAATAGAAACAAGATCTGAGATGACTTTACTTTTCTAAAGCATTATTCTCAATCCTTAACATAAAAAAATTTTCTGCCAAGAAATATTTGTTATAGTTATCAAAATGGATTTGCATATCATATTCACAATGCTGTAATTTATTATGTGTTGTCCTTTATTACATTTTTGTTATCTTTTCTAATTAAAATCACAAGAATATTGTTAAGCATTTTTTACTCATTCCAACATGCTACTATTCATATTTAACTTTTTAAAGAAAAAGGATAATGTAAAATGGATCAATAATGTCTCATAATGGCCTTATTTTAGATAAATCTCATATTACTTAAAGTTTAAGGAACATTTCTTTTTTCCCATTGTAGGATAATGTCTGTCATTGATAGAGAACAATATTAGCCCTCTGTCAATTTTTGGGACATAGTCATAAGTGAGCTTTCAGATCTTCATCTGAATTAAAACTTTCAAGATGGCATTCAGAATACTGATAAAAACTATCCCTATAGGAAACAACATATAATCTTATAGCTATTATAATTTTCCCCAACCCTTTGTCTTTCCTGAGGGCAGCTAGGTGGCACAGTGGATAGAATGTCAGCCTGGGGTCAGAAGTTCAAATCTGACCTCAAATACTTATTAACTATATGTCTCTGAGCAAGTCACTTAAATCTATTTACCTCAGTTTCCTCAGCTGTAAAATGAGCTGGAGAAGGAAGAGGCAAACCACTCCATAATATTTGTCCTAGAAAACTCCAAATGTGATAATGAAGAGTCAGATACAAATAAAAATGGCAGTCCTAAGCTCCAATCCCACAAAATCAATGTCTGTTAAATATCTTGAATCACACCTGCCTTAGGCATTTCGAGCTCAACATGTCCAAAATAGAATTCACTGCCTTTTCCTCTCAAACCCACCTTTTCCCAAACTACCCTGTTATCATTTAAGACACCACCATACTTCCAGTCACTGTTTGATAATTTTAGTGATGCTTTCAACCACATATCCAATCTATTATCCAAATCCTATTATTTCTATCTCTGTAATATCCTTCCATACATTCCCTTCTCTCTACTCATATAGCCACCATCCTAGTTCATGCCCTTTTATCACCTCTCACCTTGACTATTACAATATAGTCTATTTGGCATCCCTACTCAATTCTATCTCCATTCAATTGCCAAAATGATTTTCCTAAAATAAATGTAATCATCATGTTAGCTCTCCACTTAATCAGCTCCAGGGACTCTGTATTACCGCTGGGGTCATATAAACTTTTCTTTGGAATTTTAAAGATAATCACAACCTGTTCCTTTTGTAACTTAACAGTCTTCATTAATATTACTTCCATCTATCTGCTCTATGGTCCAGGTAAATTGGCCTCATCAACATTCTTTAGAAAGAACATTCTACTTCCCATCTCTACAACTTTGTACTTTTCCTCTATAATTGGAATTCTTATGCCTTGCAGAATTTCTGACTTTCTTCAAATTTCAGTCCCCAGTGCCTTTCCTCATCTTCTCAATTACTTCCCCTCTAAAATTATCTTGCATTATTTACTGTACCAGTATTTATGAATATACTGTTTCCCCCAGCAAAATATATGTTCTTCAAATTCATAAGTTCTTTGGTTTTGTTTTGTTTTGTTTGTATCTGAATGGCTTAAACACAATGTGAGGCTCATAGAAAATAGTTTGTTGATTGACTTTCGTACTTTAATGCTTAAGAAAGTCTAGTTTAGTAAAATATAATGCTGCTACATATAATATGACTTAATATAATGTGGTGCCTTTTAATAAATATATAGCCCAGGCAGTTTGTAAATATTTTAATAACCTTGTAGTACGGGAAACAAAATGAAGCAATTGAAAGTTTTCTTATTTCCTTATATTTTCATCCCAATAATTGAAGAATGAGTCACTCTAGAAATATCTGGAATTGTCCTCCTTTAAAACAAACTATGATAATGAATTTTTTGAACTTTAAAGCTATTTTCATCTTGGCTCCTACCTATATTTTCTGTCTTTTCAAACTTTACTACCTTCTGTATATTCTACAAGTTAGTGACACTGATCTCCTTGCCACCCCTTCCATAGGACACTCTTGAGATCCTGTATCTTTTTATTGAACTCCATGCCTGAAGGACTCTCCCTTAATATCCCAGTTAACTCTTTGATCTGAAGTTTCAGCTAAAATCTCAATTTCTCCAAGTCTTTGCTTATCTATCTCAACACCAGCAACTCTTCTCTGGAATTGCTTCCATCTTACTCTCTGTCTATTGTATTTGTGTACAGTTGTTTGTATATTGTCTCCCCAGGATACTGTATTGTGTTTTGCCTTTTTTGTAGCCCTACAGATTAGCCCAGGACCCCACACATAGTAAGCACTTGATAATGCTTGCTAACTTGATTTGTCAATTTATATTTTATATGTATAGCTCAAAATAATCTTAATATGGTAAACTTAAGATAATTAGAATAGTAAAAGTCATAGAAAATGGGACAAGTAACTAATATACATTTTCTAGTAAAGAACTATTTCAATTTGAATACCTTTGTATTTCAGGAACAAGGAAAATGGGTTCAAGATAAAGCCAGCTTCTTTGACATGTCATCCAGTCTTCCAAAGTGTGAGTGAAGAGATCCAACTTCTGGTCCCAATCATCTACAAGAGGCTGCATTAAAAAGGACATTTTATAGTTTAAAAAAAATCTAAATTCTGCCCATATCCTTTTTTAAACAACACTCAACATTAGCAAGGGTTTCTGTTGAGAATCACTGTTAGAGGAAGAATCAACAGTAATGAAAAAAAATTTTTTAAGTTCACTTTTTACTTTTTATTTTAATAAAGAACAATATAAAATATTTCAATTGTCCACTTTAATAATTAAG
Source organism: Macrotis lagotis (assembly GCF_037893015.1). Lineage (NCBI taxonomy): Eukaryota > Metazoa > Chordata > Mammalia > Peramelemorphia > Peramelidae > Macrotis > Macrotis lagotis. The sequence goes on along the minus strand of NC_133659.1, from coordinate 129,767,632 downwards.
AAAAAGGATAATATTCAACAAATATAATGAATAGTAAATAGATATAGAAATTTCTTAATATCAGGCTAGGGGAGGGGAAGAGAGAAAGAAGGAAATAGGGAAAGAGGAAAGGGGAAAGGAAAAGAGAGGAGGAAGAAAAAATACAGAAGCATATGAGTTTATCCTACTTCCATTAATTCTTCCTCCTTTGCTTCAATGGGACTTTCAGAGCCAATGCAGTAACTTAGCAATGTACTCTGCTATTTCTTCCTCTCTTGCTTCCCTTGTGGTAACTCCCTAATTTTCTTAGGTATTCTTTCTAGAGTGAAGCTGATTTTTTTCTAAATCAAACATCTCACACGATGTGTTGGGGACTCATCTCTTTGCCTCTTTTTTTTTTTTTTTGTATTGAGTGTTGCCTTAACAGTCTCTTGAGTAAGACCACATGATTTCTAAACTGTTCACTTGAGAATAATGAAAATACGGTGTCTGAGGAGAAGCTGCTTGATATTAATCCAGTTTGTTAGGTTTTTTTAAATTCATATATTTTGCCAAGGTTCTTTTCATTTAACCTTCTTAGAAACAACCATTTCTTCAGTCTTTAGCTTCAGGTACAAGAACCCTGAACAATGCTACATTTCATTTTTTCATGAAGTCCTTCCTTCCCTCAAGATGTATCTTATTTTCCCACAAATCATATCTTGTAACTCAAATTCTAACTCAAATCAAGATGTCCCATCCAATCAGACAACTGAAGGTTTTCAACTGAAAGGAAAGTATTCATTTTAGAGTGCATCTAATCTAATGCCCTACTTTCTTTTTTTCAATCTTGAATTCTTTTTAAAATTAAATTATATTTAAAGTTTTGTTTTGAAGGGGCAGCAGGTGGCACAGTGGATAGAGTACTGGCCCTGGAGTCAGGAGGACCTGAGTTCAAATCCAGCCTCAGACACAATAATTGCCAAGCTGTGTGACCTTGGGCAAGTCACTTAATCCCATTGCCTTAAATAAATTTAAAAAAAAAAAAACGGTTTGGTTTTAATAAAAAGTTGATTTTCTTTCTTTCGCCCACACCTCAACTGTGGGAAGGGGGCAAACCCTTTTGTTGAGTGTAATCAAGCAAAACAAATTCCCATATTTTCCACATCCAAAAATTATATCTCTCATTCTACAATGAAAATTCATCATCTTTCTATCATGTCTTGAACTCTCTTCTTCCTCATCTCTATCTCCTGGAATTTGGCTTCCTTTAAGTCTCAGCTAAAGTTCCACCTTCTGCAAGAAGTTTTTCCTGGTCATCAATATCAGAACATTTTCTCCATGATAATCTTTTTTTTCTTTTTGGTTTTTTTTGGGGGGCAGGTCAGTGGGGTTAAGTGACTTGCCCAAGGTCACACAGCTAGGTAATTATTATGGGTCTCAGATCACATTTGAACTCAGGGCCTCCTGACTCCAGGGCTGGTGCTCTATCCACTACACCACCTAGCTGCCCCTCCATGATGATCTTTAATTGATTCTGGTTATATATTGTTTACACATAGCTGTATGCATGTGGTCACTCCATCAGACTCTTGAGTTTCTAGAAATCAGGGACTGTTTTCTATTTGTATTCTCAGCCCCTAGTAAACTACCTGGAACTTATTGGGTGTTTAATAAGTGTTTGTTGACTTGACTTATCATTGTTAAACATTGGTCCTCTGGAATGAAGATTAGTCATTGCTTTGATCAGAGTCCTCAGGGTTTTTTTTTTTTAAATCTTTGTTTTTGTAGTATTGTTGTTATAAAAATTTTTACTTGTTCTACTCACTTTATTTTGCATGGGCTCATACATGGCTTCCTGTATATCAGAAAAGTAACTTCTTCCTAGCTTGTCTCATTTGTTGTTGATGTGACCTTTCACGTTAAAGTCATAAATCCATTAAGAGTCTTTGTATATATAAAGGGAGATGGTTGTCAATTGTCTACTTTCAGGAAGACTTTTATTGTTTTCCCCAGAAATCTTTGTTAAATAATGAATTCTTTTTCTAGTAGCTTGGGTTTGGGGGTTTATTAAACACAATTTACTATGTCCATTTGCTTCTATATGATGAGTACCTAATCTGTTTCACTTATCAATCTACTTTTCAAATAGTACCAATTGTTTTAATGATTGCAGTTATGTACAATAGTTTGAGATCTGATGTTCTTTCCTTCATCCTTTTAAAAATTATTTCCCTTGAGAATCTCTCTACCATTTCCCTTATAATTCTATCATTAGTGATTTTATTTGTGTGAATATTTTAAAATTTTAGGTAATCAACATTTTCCCTTTTTAGCTTTCCTCTATCTCTCTAGTAATAGTTGTGAAAGGTACCTGATTTCAACTAATTTGCATTTTTTACTGTGTATGCCTTTATATTGTGATAGCATATACATCTGGGGAAATTGTGGTACATATAAATGTAATTTGTGGTAAATATACAATATAAAATAATATATTGGATTCTAGTTTAATTTCTGGATTTCTCTAAAGTTTTTGTCAAAAAGAGATTGCTTCCCCCATAATTCATATTCTTAGCTTTATTGTGTTTTCATGTCCTTTCTTCCTTATGGTTCTTACTTATCTGTACTATTTTACAAGTCCATTTTTCTATTCTTTTACCAATAAAAGAAAGTTTTAATGACTACAGTTTATATATATATATATATATATATATGTATATATATATATATATATATACACATATATATTATTTCAAGTTTGCAATAATGTTACCTTCTAGACATTTTATTGTTTTGCTGAGTTAAAAAAATTCCATAATAAATTTGAATGATATGGTACCAAATATTTAAATTCATTTAGGAGTTATTGTCATATTGGCAAGGATTTGTCAAGACAATTTTCAAATATGTGTTTATGTGTGTGTATATACATATACACATATTTATACATATATGAATCTTATGAGTGTCTTTGTGGGTTAAACCCAAACATTTGATGCATTTTAAGGGCTTTGAGGGGCAATAAATTTTTTCTTAATATTTTTCCTAGATTTTGTTAGGACTGCATAGAAATAATGATTCAATTTAGCATTTATTTTATATCTTGAAATATTGCTGTGACTGTAGGTCAGTAAATTAATTGATTCTCTCAATGTTTCTAAATATACCATGATGTCATTTACAAGTAGAATAATTTTGACAGTCAATCAATAAACATTTAATAAGTATCCACTATGGGCCAGGTGACTTACTCCTAGTTCCTTTTTTTCACTTGATCCATCTTTGATTTTCTTCTCATGTCAACTGGTCAAGAAAGAAAATTGCTAATAAGCTAGGTATAGCACCGGGAGTATATAGATAAAAATGAGACAATTCTGTATCTCAAGCAGCCTATATTCCAATTCATCTTACTATTATAGCTAGCATTTGTAAGACTATGTCAAATAATACCGGATGAGGAACTATCTTTATTTTAGCCTTCTGTATACAAAGTTTCTAGTATTTTTCTATTGCAAACAATGATAATTCTTAATTTTAAATATTCTTTCAATAATAGTAAAGAAAGGTCCTCCCATGAATGTACTTGTTAAAAACCCTAAAAAGAGTTTGGCTAATGCTAGGTACAGAAACACTAAATTCAGTTATTTTTTTTTCTGCATCTATCGAAACAATTAGTGTTTATTGTAATTTGTATTCTTTATATGAAAATTATGCTAATCATTTTCCTTATATAAAGCCAACTTTGCATCCATGGCATGAATACAAAATTTTTAAATTAATTCTGATAAGTGAGATTAAATCATAGTTTTTCTTTGTTTGTTAAGTCTATGTTTCCCTAGTCTTAGTAGGAGGGCCATTTTTTGTCTTATAAAAGGAATTTGGTAGAGTGTTACTAAATCTAAGTTTGAGAGTAATTTTTATGGCACAGGAATTAATTCCTCTTTAGATATTTGATAGAATGTTTTTTCCTTCATTATTTGATTTGGAGTGGTAGGGTTTGAGAATCATGCTGAAAATATTCTGATATGTTCTGTCCCAAGTTTCTTTTTTTTTCCAATAAGGAAAAATCCTAACTTTCTTGTAAGGAAAAATAGGATTCTGCAGATCACTTAAACAAAAAGGTAATCACTTTAATGGAAAACAATAGCAAATATTTATATAGCATTTAAAAATTTACAAAGCACTTTAAATAGATTAATTCCTTTGATCTTCACAGCAATCTGCAGAATTAAATGTCTAATCTCCATTACATTTGATAAACTGAGACTAAAATATATCATGTACAGGGTCAAACAACCAGGAACTATGGAAGCAAGATTCAATCTCAGGTATTCCAGACCCCACACCCCATGAACTTTTAAGATACTAGTTTTCTAACCATTCAGTGATTTCATAACTGTGTGTATAAATCTTAGCTGTTGGAATTCCTCTAAGTTGAATGAAATTGAATTGAAATCCATTTTGGACTCACTGGTGAAAGGTTTCCTATTGTTTGTATAATATTCCAATAGAATATACCAGAAAGAATAAAATATGCATTATTTTTAAAAGTTCATAGTTGTAGCCATGTTGAATTAAATGAAATCTTTTTTTATAAAAACTCTAAATTGAAATTGTATAATTTTATTTCAAAATATTTCTTTGGTAAACTGTTTCTACACTTTACTCATACCATCATCAAATATTCAGTGCCTTCTATATTTGTGTCACTAGCACCCAGAACATTACTTGACATACAGTAGTTGTTTATTTTTTTTAATATTTTTGCAAGGCAATGGGGTTAAGTGGCTTACCCAAGGCCACACCTTGGTAATTATTAAGTGTCTGAGGCCTGATTTGAACTCAGGTACTCCTGACTCCAGGGCTGATGCTCAATCCACTGTACCACCTAGCTGCCTCTAACAGCAGTTGTTTATTAAATACATACTGATTAACTGATTCTAAGTGAAATTTACTCTGAAGTTATTATAGGAAATACAAAGCTTTTTAAAATTTCAATTTTCCAGTATTTATTGTCATACTAAAGTTTTATGTTAAAAAAAATCTGAGTTTCTTTCACTAAAAGATACACAAGAATAATGTATAACCATGAAGGTTACAGAATGCACAAGCTGTAAATAAAGCATTAAATATCAAAACATTGAAAATGTATTTCTTGTGTCATGATATGTACCTTCAGCGTTCCAAGATAGGGAGATATTTTTATTGTTGAAATTATAACTCTAGACTCCTCTAATTGAGCTAATACATCATCTATGGATGAAATAATAAGGACTGAGGAATTGTCTGTTGGATGGACAGTCAAATGTAAAGGAGTATTGTTCCACAGCTCAATATTCTTTAACAGCATTTTTTCCAGAGAAGCTTCATTTGTTGCTATTGTTGATATTTCAATTATTTTTTCTTCATAGTGATAAATCTAAAATAAAAAAAAACATTTGAGTACCCAATACAATAATTTCCTACTAAGTTTTCATTCAAGATCTCATTTGCATAGGATACATTGTTATTAAGATTTCATAAACTTCCCAAACTAAAAGTCTCATTGATGCTTTCCCAAGTAACATTTGTAGCAATAGGTTCTAGGAGGACCAAATTCAGCTGAACTCTCTCCAGATAGATGCTTATTGATTTACTTTTTTAAAACTGAGGATTATGTGATCTATCTCAGCAGTCCTTCCTTTAATAACCCCAATGTTTAAGTACTCATACCTTGATGATTTTTCCCTTTAAATCCAGCTAGCTAAAATCAATGTTGTAAGTTCTTCAAAGACAGGGTCTATTTGGCACTTGCTTTTTGTCATTGTGAACTTTTTTGACTTTATGAACTTAGCATAGTACCATGCCTAGTAGGCAACATATAAATATTTATATAATTTTATTGAACTGACAATCTCTTATTATGAAGTTCATTTTCTTCTTCTCTGCTCTTCATGGAAATGAAAGTAAAGATTTTTCAAACAACCATTCACTTCAAAAATTCCAACCCCATTTGTTTTTACTTTGATAATTTTTGTTTGTCCTATTATATATATAAATTCTCTTCCACTTCTCCATCTTTCCTTTAAAATATGGGGTTCAATAAGTAGCTGGCAATGAATGGTATTGGCAGGCCAACACACATCAAATGAATGATTTTTCCCCCCTATGGTATTAAGAATTTAGCAGAAAAGCACTGTTTTTAAATAGATCACATTGTTTCTGTAATTTGGTCCCCTTGCCTATAGTTACAATATTTCTTGACCTATACATAATAAAACATTGACTTTTGTAAACAAAGGTTTACATTTCATAAAAGATGTTGTAAATCTAATAGCAGAGTCCAAAGCCTTGCAATATTCTCCCCATGTCCTAAAAGATTTGTGTCCAAAGTGAAAGTAGGGCACAGCCAAGATCAAGCAACTGACTCTGAAGTCAGGAGGATCTGAGATATGTAATGCTTATTAGTTGTGTGATCTTGGGCAAGTCACTTAATCCCAATTGCCTCAACATTAAAAAAAATTAATCGAAAGTTAAATCAGTTATATTCCTTAATTTAACTAACCTTTCCAGAGATGTCATAATAGTCACTGTTCTTTGTTTCTAACTCTTTCACATATGTGTTTGTATGGGTGTGGGTTGTGGGTATGGGTGTGTCTTCTCTATCACCTGCCCAAATTTGTCTGGGAGAAGCTGAGAACTTAGAAGAACAGAACTCTAAGTATTTCAGATTCATATTTTATACCTACCTCATACTCCAGAAGTTGCCCTACTGTGCTCTGTCTATTCAAAACAAATGCATGTTCAATAATCGCCTGTATTGAATCCCAATGCCGAGGTTTCAGAAAAGGATTTATCAAAGCTATGATAGTAGGCAAGCTTTGTCTAAAATCTATTACTGATTGCCTAAGAGTTTTTATCACAGGATTTTTTGGTAAGCCTGTAAATCAAAACAGCACAATAAGGTTCTGGGTTTTGGGGGATTTAGGTTTTTTTGACATATTTTTAATTCAGTTTCTATCATTCTTAAAAGTAATATTTTTGATAGCTACTTATTACTAATACCATTCCTAGTTTTTTGATTTATCTCTTTTATCCATCATCATTCAAACTATTAGGTAAAGCTTTCTACATTTATTACATTGCCTCCAGTTTTTACTTCTAATTCATTTCTTTTTTAAAAAAATCCCATATATTTAAATTCATTTCATTAAATACTTCCAAATAACATTTATAATTTTAACATGTTTTTTAATTTTTGAATTTCAAATTCTCTCCTGTCTCTTCCCCTCTTGAAATGGCAAGCATATGCAATATATCAATTATACATGTGAAATCATGCAAAACAGATTTCCATATTAGTCATATTGCAAAAGAAAATACAAAAATGACAAAAGAAATCAAAAAGGTATGCTTCAATCTGTGCTTAGGATTCATTGCTTTTCTTTCTGGAGGTTGATAGCATTTTTTTCATCAAGGGTCCTTTGTGTATTGGACTTTTGTCTTGATCAGAGTAGCTAAATCTTTCACACTTTTAATCATTGTTATAATATTTCTGTTACTGTTCTCACCCTGTTTTTAATATCATATAATCTGACTTTTTTCTTTATCATTTGAATGAAACTGTTCTCTCCAAGGTCACCAATGTATTCTTCATTGCTAAATATAACTACCTTTTCACAATTCTCATCCTTCATGGCCTTTCTATGCTATTTGACATAGTTTAACCAACCCCTCTTACCCATATTTTCTGTTGCCTGGGTTTTTATGCCATGGTTCCCTTTCTTTCTGTTTAACTAGTCCTTTTCTGTCTTTCACAGGATCATTATCCATTTCCTGCTTCCTATGTTTGTGTGTACGTTTCGTTTTTGACATAGTTACTCTTGTTCTCTGATCCCACCATCTCCCTTAAATTCATGTCATTTCTATGCAAATGACCCCCAAATCTATTTATTCACCCTTTAGCTCTCTCCAGAACTCTGTCCCAAATAACCAAAATCCTGCCAGACATTTCCATTTGAATGTCCAAAAGCCTTCACAAACAACATATCCAATTCAGAACTCATATTTCTCACATAATCTACTCCTTTTCCTACCATTGAGGGCATGGCCATTCTTGTTGGATGATAGAAGGGAGTAAGTAACAAACACAGGACCTAAACACATGTGCATGTGTACACAAGCACACACACAACATACACAGAATTCGTTTTAGTTGTCTTTAGAAGAGAAGGGCAAAGGAAAACAGGAATGAAGAAATTGGGAAGAATTTACTATTTCACACAATTTAAATGCAAAAGGAAAAGAATATATAGATATGTTGGGGAAAGTAGGAGAAAGTGGGAGTTCGTATCTTAGCTGAAAAAAAAGGAGGCTTGAACCCATGTATTTGGTGTGGAAATAGTGTAAGAGAAATAGAAATAGAGTCAGGAATGAAATAGTCCATAAGCTATCACAAGCAGACCTTACCTTTGGATTGTGAATAGAGGAGATTTAAAAAAGCAATAAATTTAAGAACTAGAAATTGGAATCTGGGGTAGGAAAGAGCAGTGGGGCACACCACTTCAAATATACTTCTGGTGTTAGTACTTTTTCTCTTTTTCTACCCCATTCTTCTTTACAGATAAAGAGGACGGGGGAAAATAGGAAAAAGTAAAAAGAGTATATGATTAAAGGAAATACATGATTAACAATCATTACTGTGAACATGAATGTAAGGATTCACCCAAGTACAAGAAAAGGATAGTAGAATAAATTAGAAAGTAGAATCTAACAATATGTTGTTTATAACAAGTATATAATATCAATATATAATATCAATACTTAGTTTAAGTGATACATCGTGTATATATGTGAGATTTAAATTTATATATATGTGGGATTTAAATACTTAAAGAAAGTTAATTGAATCAAAGGGAATAAATAAATCTATAGTAATTGGAAACTCAGTGTTCTACTTTTGTGAAGAAAAATCTAAAAAAAAGATGAATAAGATAAGATTTTAGGATAGATTGAAAACAATTTTTAGGAAAATTAAATATGTTAGTGAATACTGAATGGAAATAGAAATTATTATATCTATTATATTTATGCACATATACATATGCAGGTTGTGTGAATTACATGTGGGTAGGGTTGTTTCTTATCTATAAGCAGCATTTTTACCAAAACAAACCATATAATAGGGTATAAAATTTTAAAAAATAAAAATGAAAATAGTAAATACATCCTTGAATGAACTCAATAATATAAAATTGTCATCATTACATGACATTTGAATAAAGACCTGAAATTTTAATTGATGTCATTATAACCTTAAAGAATATATGTCAAAGAACAAATTGTAGAAAGACTAGAACTAAAGTTTATCAATACGATCAGGGGTATATAGTTTGATATATATATATTATTTATAATAATAATGATAATACCAGCATATATACCATATAATACCATACTTAGCATAAGCTAAGAAGAATCAAAAGTTTTGCTTTTTGCAAATGTTAATAATACCGTGATCCCCAGAGCTTCAATGAAAATTCAAGTGAAGCAATTTATAACTTCAAATTAGCATGATAAAAACAAATCTACACAAATCCTTAGATTTTCTGTATATTACCAGCAAAAATCCAAAAGTAAGAGAGATAGAAAAAGAAATTCTTTTTAAAATAACTTCAGAATGTACAAAATATCTATGAGTCCACCTACAAGACATGTCCAAGTTAACTACAGTTATAAACCTTTGATGAACAAATAGTTAGAAAAGTATTAACTGCTCATGATTGAACTGTGCTAATATAAAAAAAAATATGACTTTCTAAAGTAATTTTAAAATGCAGATCCTACCAATCAAACTATAAAACTGGAAATGAGAATAATTGATCTAGATCAGGGCTGTCCAACCTTACTTTTAACACTTTTTTTTACTGAAACAATACACACTGTATTTTGATATGCCATTTTAGTGAGAACTCTGTGGTAGTTCAGCTTTGTTTACTAAAGTATTTAGTAAATCCATAGGGGGTTGCATAAAATCACATTGCATGAGGTCCAAAGACTGCATTTTGGACAGACCTTATCTAGAAGAACCAAATGTCAAGAGTCTAATGAGAAATTGTTTTATATTTTTATTTTTTTTGCAAGGAAAACAGGGTTAAGTGGCTTGCCCAAGGCCACACAGCTAGGTAATTATTAAGTGTCTGAGACCGGATTTGAACCCAGGTACTCCTGACTCCAGGGTGGTGCTTTATCCACTACACCACCTAGCTGCCCCTAGAAATTGCTTTATAAATTGGAAATGAAAGAGGCCCAACAATACAAGGTCTCAAGCTATCCTACAAAGCAATAATCATCAAGGCTATTTGCTACTGGTTAAAAAATAGAAATATTGATCAGTAGAAAATATTAGGTAACTAAGACAAAGGACCAAATAAACACAATACTATAGAGTTTGATAAATCCAAAGATGTCAATTGAGGTAGAAATCATTATTCAAAAATAACTGCTAGAGAAATTAAAGATCAGTCTGACAAATTAGGTTTAAGTCAATATCTCATACCATATAAACTGGAAATGATAGGATCACATATCAAAGTCAAGGTTCATAGAAACATTGCACAGTTAGAAATAAGGGAAGAACTCTTGATTAACCAAGGAATAAAAAGAATTACAAAAGATGGAGTTAATAATTTTGATTATATAATACTGAAAATCTTTTTCACACATAATGATTTCAGGCAAACTTATGGAGTAGGAGAATATTGTAGTGAGTTTCTCTGAAAAGACCTGGTAACCAAGATATATAGAAAATTATTTCAAATGAGAACAAGGACTGTTTCATAGGTGATAAATGATCAAAGGATTTGAAGTAATATGTCTGAAGAGAAGAAACCAAAACTATCACTTAACCTATACAAAAAAATGTTCCTAAAGACTAAGGATATGAAAATTAAACAATTCTGAGGTTTCATCTCATAGCCATTAGATTGGCAAAAATGATAATCAGGAGGGCGACAATAGTTGGAAGGACAATGGGTGGACAAGTGTGCTAAGATACTGTTGATGGAGACATGCATTGATCTATCTATTTTGTAAAGTTATTCGGAATGATATTCTCAAATTCACTAGAAGCAGTTAGCAAGTAAAAGTTAGGAAAACCTGAATTCAAATCTTGGAGAAATCATTTAGCTCTTGTTTGCTTCAGTTTTCTCATCTGTAAAATGGAAATAATAGTACCATCCACCTTCCATGGTGGGTTTTTAAGATAAAATGACAATTTTTAGTGAACTTAACATACTTTTTGGTACAAAATAGATGCTATAAATGCCAGCTATTTATTATCATTATTTCTAAATTGTGCATATCACCTGATAATTCAATGCCACTTGTAGGCATATGCAAAATAAAGAGAGAGAGAGAGAGAGAGAGAGAGAGAGAGAGAGAGAGAAGAAGAAGAAGAAGAAGAAGAAGAAGAAGAAGAAGAAGAAGAAGAAGAAGAAGAAGAAGAGAAGAAGAAGAAGAAGAAGAAGAAGAAGAAGAAGAAGGAAGGAAGGAAGGAAGGAAGGAAGGAAGGAAGGAAGGAAGGAAGGAAGGAAGACATACAGGCAGAGCCAAGATGGTTGTGTGAACTAGGAATCACCTAGAGCTTCCCAAACAACTTTGAATGACTCCTCTAAACAGATACTAAGTGATAGAATTCACAAAAAAAACAGTGAAACAACTTTTCAGAGAAATGTCTTGGAGAAACTTCAGGGAAAAAGTCTGTCCGACATGAGTAAAAGGGGAGTGTAGCCCAGTGTAAGTAGGAGAACTAGGAAGGCAGTGCAAGGTTCTTACCCACAATGCAGCTTAGATGCCAGCACAGCTCAGGTCTTGGCTTAACAGGCCAGCAGTGAGGGTTCCAACCCTAATTCAGAGCACAAGATTCGAGGCCAAGAATTCTGGTATGGTATTGGGCTACTCTACCGCAGAGAGCAAACCATGAATATGGGAAATACCACAGAAGAAAGCTGGAGACCAGATCCCCAGTACCCAACTAAATAAACTTGGGACTATACAACTTATATCACAGGAGGCAGAACTCAACTATCAAAATGAGCAAAAAAAAAGCACTAATAATTAACATCTACTATTTTGATAGGAATGATAAAAAGGCATCTCAGAAGAGGAAGGCAGTGAGAAGCCTCAAGTTTTGGGGGGAAACCTCAAAAGAGTTTATGAATTTATCTCAAATCCAAAAAAGACATCTAAGAAGAGCTCAAAAAAAGAACTTTCAAAACCAAAGAAGAGAAGAAGATAAATGGAGAAAATAAATGATAGGCATGCAAAAAAGGTAAAAAATTGACTAAATAAAACAATGACTTTAAAAGTAAAATTGACCAAATGGAAAAGTAAACACAAAATCTAACTGAAGAAAATAATACCCTAAAATTTAAAATTGGACAAATGGAACCTAATGACTCGAAGAGACATGAATTTCTTACAAGATTATTGTAATAATATAAAATAAATAAACTATCAAAAAAAGAGATCATGAGGGACAAGACTTCAGAATAGCCTGGAAAGACTTACAAGAACTGATGCTGGGTGAAGTGAGAAGAATCAAAAGCAACACTGAGTGATTATCAGCTATGATGGACTTCATTTCAGCAATACAGTAATCAAAGACAATTCTAAAAGAATTGCAGTGGAAAATACCAACCATATCCAGAGAAGGATCTGTGCAATTTAAATGCAGACCAAAACTTCTTCAATTCTTTTTTGTTTTTTTTTTAAGTTTTTATGCAAGGCAAATAGGGTTAAGTGGCTTGCCCAAGGCCACACAGCTAGGTAATTATTGTCTGAGACCAGATTTGAACCCAGGTACTCCTGACTCCAGGGCTGATGCTCTATCCACTGTGCCACCTAGCCACCCCAAGTTCTTCAATTCTTAAAAGTTGTCTTATGCATTATAATTTTTCCCTCCATTTTGATTTCCTCATAACAACTAATGTGGATCTATGCTGAGCATGATTATACATGTATGGCCTATGTTGGATTGCTTTCTGTCAGGGGAGGGGGGAAGGAGGGAGAAAAACATAGAACTCAAAACCTTGCAAAAATGATTATTGAATATTATCATCCCATGTAGTTGGAAAAATAAATTAATATAATAAAAAATAATTGTAAGTGACCTGACTTCAGAAAAGCATAGAAAGATTTGCATGAATTGATGCCACATCAAGGGAGCAGAACCAGGAGACTACTGTTCTCTTATAGCAGTATGGTGAGATTTTTAACCATGGTGGATACAACTCCACTCAGCAGTTCAGTGACCACAGGCAGTTTTGGGAGACCTATTAAGGAAAAGCCATCCACATTCGGAATAAAAACTATGAATTCTGAATACAACACAGCATACTATGCTCACTTTTATGTTTTTGCTTTTTCTCATGGTTTTTTCACCTTCATTCTAATTCTTCCTTTATAACATGACTAATATAGAAATATATTAAGCACAATTGTATATGTACAATTGCTTGCTGCCATGGAGAGAGGAGTAGGAAGGGATAGTGGTAGAAAAATATGGAACTCAAAAATTTGCAAAAGGAAAAATGTTGAAAACAGTCTTTAGAAGTAATTTGGAAAAAATGTTCGGATTCACTAAAAATTAAAATAAAAATAAATTTTAAAAATAAAGAAGGAAAGTATCAATATGCATAAGAATGTAGCAGCAACCTTTTCTTAAAATATACTGGAAACTAAGGGATGCTCTTTAATTGGAGAATGGATCCCACCATAACAAATGCTGAATGGGATGGATTCAGAGAAACTTGGAAGGAATTGTATAAACCGATGCAAAGCAAAATGAGCAGAACCAGAACAATTTATACAATGACTACAATATTATAAAGAAAAAAAGCCAGATCAATCATAAACATACACACACACACACACACACACACACACACACACACACACACAAACACACAGGAAAGAGCATAAGTTCAGAAGTTGATATATACAAATGGACATTCTTGAAACTGTCTTATTAAATTTAACAAATGCTTTAAAAAGTTATATATATGGCAAATTCTCATAACATCATAAACAAACATCTTTTTGTGTTTTTTGTATATGGGAACATTCATGTTTATTGATTTTTGCTAAGTTCATACAATGAAAAAGAAAAAATAGAAACATGGGAGATGAAATGTTCAACCTTGGTAGAAAATACTAAGTAGCACATTTTATTTTATTTTTTTATTTTATTTTATTTATTTATTTTATTATCCTCACATTTTATTTTTAGGTTTCTCTCTCTTATTTTTTGATGTGATAGGTCATTTGATCATTTCTTCAGAAATGATAACCTCATTTATCATAATTGAAACAATTTTTATTAAAACACAACTAGGATATAACCCCTGTTTTAATCAATAAAGAGTATGTATCTAATTTTAGTTCCCTCATAAATATATTATGATTGGCAATAATGATGACATTCATAGGAATTTCATTTGAATTATGACCTAAATTCCTGCTTTTGATTTATCCAGGGTCTGAAAAAAAAGTCAATAATTTAGGCAAAATTAAACTGTCTGAACATTCCCTCCACACAAAACAAAGACAATTTGCTGCAGGCAATGGGAAAGGTTCAGACAACATAGGAGTATTAAAATCAATATTTGAATGAAATTATTGAAAGCAATCCAAGCATAACTAGTTTCCAAGACCACTTAGCAATTTAAACTGGTAGATAAAGTCAAAAACTATTAGATTAAAAGCATGATTTCACAATACATAGGTGTTCTTGCTTCTGATTTAGTCATTCTTTCATAATTTAACACTTTCTTTAAAAAATCTTTCACACCAATTCCATTACTTTTTTTCATAGTGTATTTTTTATTAATGTTTTATTTTCCAATTATATGCAATAATAGTATCTACCTATCATTTTTTGTAAGGTTTTGAATTTTACAATTCCCCTCTTTCCTCCCCTTTCCCCCCACAGAAGGCTGTCTGATAATCTTTACAATGTTTCCATGCTATACATTGATCAAAATTGAATGTGTTATAAGAGTAAACATAAGGGGTGGCTAGGTGGTACAGTGGATAGAGCACCGGCCCTGGAGTCAGGAGTACCCGGTTCAAATCCCGCCTCAGACACTTAATAATTACCTAGCCGTATGGCCTTGGGCAAGCCACTTAACCCCATTGCCTTGAAAAAACTAAAAAAAAAAAAAAGAGTAAACATAAACCCCCCCCTCCCCCCACCAAGAAGATGAGAAACCTCAAGAATAGAGAGAAAAAAGATGTACTTCAGTCTGTATTCAGATTCCAATAGCTCTGTCTCTGGGGTGAGTTACTTTCTTTATCATAAATCCACCAGAGAAGTTGCTTCAATATTTTCCCCACAGTTGATAATACTAGATATACCTTCACTCTATTCCTCTCCCCACTCTCATTTATTCTATTCTCTCTCTCTCTCTCCTTTCATCCTGTCCCTGTCCAAAAGTGTGTTGTATCTGAGTACCCTCTCCCTCGATCTTCCCTCTCTTCTATCACCTATTCCCCCCTTCACTCCCCCCATTCCCCCTAATCCCATCCCTTTTTTTCTCATTTTTCTCTAGGGTAGGATAGATTTCCTCACCCTATTACATGTGTATATAATTTCCTCTGTGAGCCATTTCTGAGGAGAATAGATAATTTTTTTTTTTGCAAGGCAAATGGGATTAAGTGGCTTGCCCAAGGCCACATAGCTAGGTAATTATTAAGTGTCTGAGACCAGATTTGAACCCAGGTACTCCTGACTCCAAGGCTGGTGCTTTATCCACTATGCCACCTAGCCACCCCATTTCTGAGGAGAATAAAGACTCATTCATTTCCTCTTGCCTTCCCCTTTTCCACTCCATTGAAAAAGCTTTTTCTTGACTCTTGTGTGAAATTTCTTAGCTTCTTCTTCATCTCTTTTCCATTCTTCCCAGTAATTTCCTTTATCACCCAATGACTCCATCTTTTTTACTATATTATACCATTATATTCCACTCTTTCCTGTGCCCTGTCTATATATGCTCCTTCTAACTGCTCTTATAAATGAGAATATTCATATGAGTTATCAGTATCTTCTTCCCATGTAGGAATACAGTTTAATATCATTAAGTTCCTCATAGTTAGCCCTTCTCTTCCACCCCCTCTATTGTTCACCAGAGTCTTGTACTTAGAGATCAAACTATCTGTTTAGCTCTGGTTGTTTCAATAGGAAAGTTTGAAAGTTCCTCATTTCATTGAAAGTCCATCTTTTCCCCTGAAGGAAGATGTTCAGTTTTTCTGGGTAGTTGCTTCTCAGTCGTAAAGTAAGATCTTTTGCCTAATGGAACATCATATTCCAATCCCTATGAGTTCTTAATATAGATCCTGCCAGATCCTCTGTAATCCTGACTGTGGAGCCTCAGTAGTTGAATTATTTGTTTCTGTCAGCTTTTAGGATTTTCTCTTTGATTTGGGAGTTTTGGAATTTGGCTATAATATTCCTGGAAATTTTTCTTTTGGGATCTCTTTCAGGAGGTGACTGGTAAATTCTCTCAATTTCTATTTTACCCTCTGCTTCTAGGATCTCAGGGAAATTTTGCTGTATTATTTCTTGAAAAATGAAGTCTAGGCTCTTCTCCTGGTTGTGGCTTTCAGATAGACCAATAATTTTTAAATTATTTCTTCTGGATCTGTTTTTGAGGTTGGTTGTTTTTCCAATGAGATATTTCATATTTTCTTCAAATTTTTGGCTTTTTGGAAGAGTTTTATTTCTTCCTGTTTTCTTGCAAAGTCATTAACTTCTTTTAGTTCCATTCTGCACTTGAAGGAGTTATTTTCTTCAGAGAGCTTTTCTCCTTTTCCAGCTAATTCTGCTTTTTAAGGCATTCTTTTCCTCATTTGCCTTTTGTTTTGCTTTTTTCCATTAAGTCCAAACTAGTTTTTAACATATTATTTTCTTCAGTACTTTCTTGTATATCTCTCATCAAGCTTTTGATTTGGTTTTCATGATTTTTCTGCATTCCTCTCATTTCTCCTCCCAATTTTTCCTCCATATCCCTTGTTTTTCAAAGCCTTTTTTGAGCTCATCCATAGTCTGAGCCCATTTTCTGTTTCTCTTGGAGGTTTTGGATATGGAAACTTCAATTTTGTTGTCATCTGAGTATGTGTTTTGATCTTCCATGGGACTAAAGTAATTCTCTATGGCCAGATTCTTCTTTTTCTGTTATTTACTCATTTCCTCAGAGCAAGACAGCACTTCCAAGGCTTTGGGTTTTTGCTTTTTTTGGGGGGGGGGTACCCCACTGAGACCTTTATTCCTCCAAGGTCCTATGCTCTCTTGCTTTTGCTTTGGTATGTTGATGCACCCCCCCCCATACTTCCCTCTGCCCTGGAGCTATAAGAAGGAATCCAGTGTGGCTACTTAGTATAGAAGCCCAAATTGCAACCTGGATCTGAGTGTAGGCAAACAGCAGAATCCTACCCCGAGGGAGACCAGAGAAATCTCTGCAGTCTTCCCTGACCCTCTTACCATCTCTGGAGGTACAGGCTGCTTTCTCCAGATTCTAACTGCAGATTCTGCGGATTGTTCTCCTCACTCCACACTCATTTTGATGTAGCAGAGTTATCTCACTGCCCCTTCAAGCTGTTGCCAGTGATCTCTGGGCTGTGCTGTGCTGTGCTGCAGCCACGGCTTTTTTTCCCCAACCTCTGGTCCTGCTGAAACACATCTTTACCATGCAACTTCTAAGTTATGTTGGACTGGTAAAATGTATCACTCAGTCTTTCTGTGGGTTCTGCCCCTGTAAATTTTGACTAGAGTCATAATTTGTTGGCTTTTGGAGTTTTGGGGGGAAGGAGCTCCTGGAAATGCTGCCTTCATGCCACCATCTTGGCTCTGCCCTCCTAATTCCATTACTTTTAAAAAGTTTTGGAATGGCCTCTGAACAGACCTTCCACGATTAATCAATGAGGAGACAGAATTTTGTTGTGATGACTGAAAGGAAAACAAAGAAGGACTAAAGATAATTAACTTCCTGAGAGAATAGAGTTTGTCCTTCATTTTGAGAAAAAAAAGAAAATTCTTAGAAAGATTTTTAATTAGCATCTTAAGAGAACTGCATGTTGAGACTATGTTTCTAGAATTGAGAAGTCAAGAATCATAGCAATATTAAAAGGCAGATAATATTTATGGTACTGTGCTTCACAAAAATTATCTCCTTTGAGTCTCACAAAAACTCAGTATTATTAATAGCCTCCATTTTACAACTGAGGAAACTGAGGCAAGTAGAGGTTAAGTAACCTAGAGTTGCATAACTAATAGGAGTCTTTATGGAAAAAGAAGCTTAATTTATTTATTTAATAAATTACATTTATAAAGTTAGGGTATTGAGAGATAATTGATAGCAATGAATGGAAAAATAGCAGAACATACTCCTTATTTACATTAGAAAGTTCAATGAAAATGAATAGTGCAAATATGCTAGTAACAGACAGAAGAATGATTATTAATTCATCTAGGCTACATATATGATATTTAACCAAAAATGCTGCTACAATTGAAAAACTCTCACTGCTTACTTTCAAGAACATTCGATTTTTTACTTGACTTGTTACTTTAAGATATATGCATTCTGAAATATATAAATTATAAATTCTTTCAAGTAACTAATGATTTTCATCCTTACCTTTATCCACCATATAAATCATGTGCATCCATCTTGAAACAGTCTTCTGCATGAAATCTATATTAATGTTGACTAAAATGCTTTTCTTCCATACAGAAAACAGATTCTCCCATTCCACTTTTGTATCCCAAAACATTTTCCTCAGACTTAAGTCATATTCAATTTCTGAGATATCTGTCATCACATTGTTCACAATTTTCCTCTCTAAAGCTACAACAGTCATTGCAGTAGAACTCTCGAAACGCTCCTGATAATTTGAATAAGTCTGAACTCTATTGGATAGAATTGAAGCTTCTTCTGAGAGGGTCTCAATCATATCCAAGGCAGATTCTGGTTGAGTATCAGGATGTATAAGAACAGGGTTTTTTACCTAAATAACAATAGAAAAAATTCTGTGACCAATATATTCAGAAATGAAACTCATTTTTTTAAAGCAAGACTAAACAGATAGTCAGCAAGAGGTCTATGTTCTAGTTATTTTTCTACCATTGCCAAACTCTTTTAGCTTATACATTTCAACAACCAGCAATTAAATGACTACTATGTGTGAGGAACTACTTTAGAAACTAAGAATACAAAAATGAAATAAGTCAATCTAACCTAAGGAAATCTGTAATTTCAGAAGCTACAAGATGACTTTGCAAACTTTTGTGCTTCAGGTAAGAATATTTCAACACAGTTGAATATCTGGGCAAAGGAAATGATCAATTAAAATATTGATCATTTCAAGGGGAAAAATAACTTCCAGTTTGATAAGATATTGGAAAAGATATTATGGAAGTATAATATAAGAAGAACTTTGAAAAAGAGAAGAATTTCAAGGAGCAGAAATAAGAATTCCATTTGAGGTATGGAATTCAGAGAGTATAGTGTAAGAAGGGGTAGGTGAAGGAGAGGAGAAAAAGAATAGTCTAATCAGGCTAAAATATAAAGTGCACTTAGGGAAAAAATTATGAGACAAAATCATAAAAGTATATTGAAGAAATATGACAGAAGACACTGAATGCCAGAATAAAGTATTTGTACTGTGCAATAGGGATCCATAGAAAGTTTTAGTGCAGAAAATTAATGTAAGAGGATAATTTCAATAGCTTCTACAAGAGAGAACTGGCAGGATTTTGAAACTACGTGAGGAGAAAAATGTCAGATAATTATCTATTTATCTACTGGAGGTCTCTGATAAAAAGAGAGTAGCAGGCAAATTTATTTACTTGTCTAAGTGATCATTTTTGCCAGGCAGAGGATACAATGAAGTAAGTAATTATTTTGGATTTAATTCTGATCAAAACTAATCAGTGAATGGTGAATTAAAATGGTGATCTCTAAGGATCATCTTAGACTAAATTCATGGCTTTTGTGTTAAACAAAGTCTTATATTGATAAATCATATACTTGAATATGCCTAGACCATGACTAGTACTAGGCAAAATCTTCCTTAGTGTCTTTATGCCTAAGATTTAGATTATAAAACCAGAAGTAAATTAGATTCAGAGTTGGCCAAAAAAAGAAATAGAAAATATCAGCAATGATTTGTATTGCATTATCATTCTCTGCCCTTGGCCCCTTACTGGTTAATATTTTCCTCAATAACTTAGATGTAGATATAACTGATAAATTGATAAAATTTTTCAGTTAATGAAGACTGAGGAGAAATAGATAAGACATTGGATGAAAGAACCTGGATTGCAAAAGATTGCCAGACCAGAGATATAAGTCAAATCTAATAAAATAGAATTCAATAGAAATATAAATTATTTTAATTATATAAACAAACTTTACAGACATGATTAGATTAGCAGTTCATGTCAAAGGGTGTTGAATGTTTCAGTAAACTCCAAGTTTCCTAAAGATCAAAAAACGATGTGACAGACAAAAATGCTATTGTAAAGGAAATAATATAAGACATTAAGAGAGATGACAGAGAATGACTTGGAAAAAATGTACATAAATCAGCTACACAGTTGTTGTGAAATTCAAGGAGAGAAGAGTATAATTGAAGGACATGACCTTCAAAGAAAGAAAGGTTATTGAGTGAAAAAAAATCAGTTAAATTTTGCAAGTTCTCCAGGCCTCAGTTTTTTCATGTAGGGAACCTTCATTTCTCCTTTCAATTCTGTGATCTATTAGTCTATTATTGACATATGTAATCATCATCTGAAATAATTATTAATTCATTATTGTGCTTTTGACACAAGTATAGTCCTCTTTGGCTGCCCTTAGAACACTCTAATTTGACCATATATGTATTTATCATTTTCTTCTCACCTGTTTTCCCCCTCCCTCTTCCTGGGCTTGTACCTAGTAGATACTTAATATATATATATATATCTGTTGAATGGATGACTAAATCAGGAGGTACACTTTGCCTTATTAGTTCAAAATGTTGGAAGGTTAAGTAATTGCTCATTCTGTATTATGCAAATAATGATCATTCAACAAATTTTGTTGGTAATGAGATGAATAGATATATAAAATCAACAAGATACTGCACCAAAAACACATGACAATAAAATCATGAGCAACTGGATTCAGAAAAACCTGAAAGCACTTGTGTGAACTGATGCTGCATGAAGTGAGAAGAATCAGAAAAACATTACACACATTAACAGCAACTTTGTGTGATGATCAGATATTATGGACTTGCTCTTCTCAGCAATATGAAGATCAAAGACAATGCTAAGGAACCTGTGATGGCAAATACCCTCATATCTAGAGAAAGAGCTATGGAGTCTAAATACAGATGAAAGCATACTATTGTGAGGATAATATGAGTGCTTGTGTCCCACAAGAAAATGAAGGGAGGATTGTTAGCTTAGATAACAAAGACTAGTGTCTGTCTATATTGTTGTCTATGAGCGGGTATAGAGATAAAAGATTTAACCTCCATTTGATCAAAAACTGATGAGATTGTCCCACCTGCTTTTTACTTAATCTAGAGTCTTGAACTCCTTTGCATATGCTCAAGAAGATCTAGCTGTTCTTGCTCAAATGTATGGAAACCAGTGAATCACTTAGATTGTGACCCCAGCCTACTGTTGGCATGAGGGTGCAGGAACAAAGCCTTTCAAATCTCTCTGGCACTAAAATATCTTAATAAATACCATTTTAATCACTTTGGACTAAGTATTCATGAGCTAGTTATAACATTATTTTCAATTTTTAAAAATTTGTTCTATGTTTTTCCCTTGTTTTTTTCCTTTTGTTCTGATTATTTTTTCACAAGATTAGCATGAAAATATGTTCAGCATAGTTATACATGTATGATCTATACTAGATTATTTGATGTCAAGGGGAGGGGGGGAAGGAAAGAAGGGAAAGAGAAAAATGTGGAACTCAAGCTCTTACAGAAAAAAGAATGTTGAAAACTCTCTTTGCATGTAGCTGGAACAATAAAGTTTATTTTAAAAATACAAGGCAAGCATCTGATGAAACACTGTAAAACATAAATATTGTAAATGTATATTTTGTATCACTTAAATTTAATGTAATATTGCATTAACTACAACTAATACACATAGTAAGCACATTTGATGCCAGTAGAATTTATTTAGGAATAAGAGTTCTCCCCATCCAAATACAGAGTTAGCTCTGGCTCATTCTCACACTGTTTAGTTTCTATCAGAAGATGGGCAGAAGAGAGAAAGATTAGATTACATAGTGGAGGTAATCTGGCCTTTGGCTTAAAAGTGTTCTGATATGTTCTTTTATTTGGTAAATTTTATTTTAAACTTAAATTTTAAAAAATGAGAAAAGAAAAAATTGCCATGTATACAGCAAACCATAAGAGGGTTCAACAAAAAAAACAATAAATTTCCAATTCTAGAAAACCTATATAATAGATGCTAAACATTATTTTCAAAGTTGCCCAACTGTTAACTTGTTGGTTTTCTTTTTTGTTATGTACTTGTTGCTTTATTTTTCCCTCCTTCCACCCACCTCCCTAAAGAAGACTACAATTGAATGTGGATATATTTAAGAATAAAAAAGATATTTATAAACATAAATACATATATATCCTCAAAACATTTAAGTAAGACTGTATTATATATATTTCCTCCTATTTATTATCTGTTTTTCTGAATGTGGATAGCATCTTCCTTAAAAGTCCAAGTCTTTCCATGCTTTTCTAAATCAACCATATTGGAGTATATTCTTTTTTAAAAAAGATTTTATTTTGAGTTTTACAATTTCTCCCTAATCTTACTTCCCTCCTCCCACCCCCCCAGAAAGAAATTTGCCAGTCTTTACACTGTTTCCATGGTATACATTGATCCAAATTGAATGTGATGAGAGAGAAAACATATCCTTAAGGAAACAAAGTATAAGAGATAGCAAGATCAGACAATAAGATATCAGGTTTTTTTTTCCAAATAAAAGGTAATAGTCTTTGGTCTTTATTCAAAGTCCATAATTCTTTTTCTGGATGCAGATGGTATTCTCCATTTCCAACAGCTCCAAACTGTCCCTGATTGTTGCACTGATGGAATGAGTGAGTTCATCAAAGTTGACCATCACCCCCATGTTGCTGTTAGGGTAAACAATGTTATTCTGGTTCTGCTCATCTCACTCAGCATCAGTTCATGCAGATCCCTCCAGGCTTCCCTGAATTCCCATCCCTCCTGGTTTCTAACAGAACAATAGTGTTCCATGACACACCTATACCACAGTTTGCTAAGCCATTCCCCAATTGAAGGACATTTACTTGATTTCCAATTTGTTGACACCACAAACAGGTTTGCTATAAATATTTTTGTACAAGTGATGTTTTTACCCTTTTTCATAATCTCTTCAGGGTATAGATCCAGTGGTGGTATTGCTGGATCAAAGGGCATGCATATTTTTTTTGCCCTTTGGGTGTAGTTCCAGACTACTCTACAGAAAGGTTAGATGAGCTCACAGTTCCACTATCATCCTGTATCCATTTTGATCTTATCTTGGTATAGTGTGTGAGGTGTTGGTCTAATCTAAGTTTCTTCCATACTAACTTCCAATTTTCCCAGCATTTTTTATCGAAGAGAGAGTTTTTATCCCAATAGCTGGACTCTTTGGGTTTATCAAACAGCAGACTACTATAATCATTTTCTGCTATTGCACCTAATCTACTCCACTAGTCCACCATTCTATTTCTTGGCCAATACCAGACAGTTTTGATGACTAATGCTTTATAATATAATTTTAGATCTGGTAGAGCTAAGCCACCTTCTTTTGCACTTTTCCCCCATTGAATCCCTGGAAATTCTTGACTTTTTATTTCTGCGTATGAATTTACTTGCAACTTTTTCTAACTCATTAAAGTAATCTTTTGGAATTTTGATTGGTAGGGCACTAAACAGGTAGTTTAGTTTTGGTAGAATTGTCATTTTTATTATATTAGCTCTACTTATCCATGGGCATTCGATGTTTGCCCAGTTACTTAAATCTGATTTTATTTGTGTGAGAAGTGTTTTATAACTGTTTTCAAAAAGTTTCTGAGTCTGCCTTGGTAAATAGACTCCTAGGCATTTTATATTGTCTGAGGTTACTTTGGATAGGATTTGTCTTTCTAACTCTTCCTGCTGTATATTGCTAGTCATATATAGAAAAGTTGAAGATTTATGAGGATTTATTTTATATCCTTCAACTTGCTAAAGTTGTTGTTTCCAGTAGTTTTTTGAATGATTTCTTGGGATTTTCTAGGTATACCATCATGTCATCTGTGAAGAGTTTTGTATTTTCCTCCCCAATTCTAATTCCTTCAATTTCTTTTTCTTCTCTTACTGCTGAAGCTAAGGTTTCTAATATGATACTGAGTAGAAGTGGTGCATGTTGGAATATATTCTAAGGAAAACATTCATTCAGTCTTTTGAAATTGAACTCTGTCTTAAAAAGCTCATTTGGGATAAAATGATGCAATGGGAAGTGAAAGCTGAACATAATAACTTGCATTTATGGCATATTATAGTTACAAATCATCTGAAAATAATGATTTTATTTGATTCTCACAAGAACCTTGAGATAGTTTGAATAATTTTTTACAAATGGGGAAACTGAATTTCAGAGTGTTTTAGTGACTAACCCAAGATAACACAAATTACACCTCAAAGAGCAAAGAAGAAGCAGAATCAAAGAATTGTAGAGGTGAAGAGCATTTATCCAAACCTCTTATTTTACAGGTAGGAAAGTTGAAGCCTAGATAGACTGAAATGACATGCTTGAGGTTATATTAGTGATGACAGATATGAGTCCAGAGCCTATGAGTTCTTTCTCCATTGAACAATTTTTAGCAGATCTGTATTTCAAGAGGTAACAAGCATGATAGTAAAGGATTTTCTCATCAAGGGAGTTGGGGAAACTATCTGTGCCATGAAAGTTCCCTAGAAGCAGCAGTTGAAAGCAACTCCTTCATAGGTTTTTTGAGTGACAATAAATTAGTCCTAGAGCACCCATTAGGTTCTGATACTTCCACTGTGAAGAAGTACAGGGGCTGAACCATTAACTTAGAAAACAAGAATTTCAATTATTAGTCAAAACACCAGAATAATAAAATTAAACTACATTTAGGTCCATAATGAAATAATGAAAATATCACATTCATCTAACTTACAATAATAGTAGAAAAATAATTCTAGAGGAAACTGTATAATACAGTGAATAGTGGACTTCAGAGTCAAGAAGATGAGAGTTTGAATGCTGCCTGTCTTGGATACTTACTAATTGTATGAGTGTAGGGAAATAACTTTATCTCTCTTGAGTCTCAATTTCTTTTTCTGCAAAATGCGAGTAACACCACCAACTTCATAGGGTTCTTGAGAGGACCAAATGAGATCACATTTATAAATTTGCAAATTTGTAGATTTGCAAATCTCCAAGTGTTATATAAATGTATTCTAGTATTTTACTAAAAAACAAACAAAAAAAATTGCCCAAGGATACTCATACCTTGATATACATAATGCTTATTTTATTTCATTTATTTTTATAAAATATTGGTAGGGTGATGTGTTCATGATTGTATTCCTGAGTGGTCATTTGTAGAGTCTTTTTTGTTCTAAGAAAATTAGTTCCTGAGAATGGCAAATTTCACCACTGGCAGAGATCTTCAAGATCACTTAACTGGACTTTTTAATTTTACAGATAAGTAAACTGATCTGAAGAGATTGGATGATTTGTCCAAAGTCATACAGTTGTTAAGAGGAAAGATAAATCAGAATCCAGGTTCTCCATTTTTGTACCCCATTATATTGCCTCCATGGGATATTGTGTTTATCTTTGTCATATCTGAATTTAGAGGGGTTAGAATTGTCAACTCCATTCAGAGATGGAGAAATTGAAAGACAGTAACTTGCCCAAGGTCAAACAGTAATCACTGTTAATATTTGTATACTGGTCTTTTGATTCAATCTAATAATCTTTTAGAACATGGATGTCCAATCATTTAGCTCTTTGGGTCACATCATTCAACAAATACTTGTCAAAGGCCACAAATAGAATTTAATTTTTATTTATGACTACAATGTAAACCATATTACCAATGAGTGTCAAAATAAAATGTAATGAATAGCCTTTCACGGCTGCATGCAGCCTGCAGCTCGCTTTAGAGAATCTAGATAGGGCAGGAGATAGAGAACCAGGTCAAAGTTCAAATCTGGCCTCAGACACCTACTAGAAATGTGACTGTGGACAAAATACTTGACTCTTTTTGCTTTACTTCCTCATCTGTAAAATGAGCTGGATAAGGTCATGACAAATCACTCTACTATCTTTGCCAAGAAAACCCCAAATCAGATCACAAAAAGTCAGAAAGAACTGAAATAAATAACAACAATAGATATTTGCCCAAATCACACAATGAATATCTTCAAATATTTTAAAAATCCATTTACTTATTCATCCATATATAGATTTAAATGAGATATAAAATTTATTTCTTATTAAAGAAACTTACCCTGACCCTCAGATCTTTTACTTCATTCTGCAAATTGACCATATACTCATCCAAATTTGATTTGAATTTAATAATAACTTTATCTTTATTCGATTCATGAAATTTAAAAGATGATTTAAGTTGATTATATTTGAGCAAAACAACTTGAAGCAGTGAAATTTGTTCTGGTGCAATAGTGACATTAAAACGTTTTGTGATTGAATACATTTGGGAGATAATATGATATTCTTTATCGAGTGAAGGAATTTTTGAGGCAATATAATCTAAGAAAGTCAAGTGTTCCACAAATTCTTCTATACTTGTGAGTTCACTGTTGAGTTTTAACAATGTTGGCTGGATAACCTGAAATAATTAAAAAAATTAATTATGTTACCACTTCAAATTTCTGTTACAGTTTTCAACTGGGCCTTCACTTCTGCTAGGCAATCCTTCTACACCTCTCTTGTGGTATAAATTTCACTCTCTACAGTGTTTTTTCCAAATCTTTTCATTGTTCCTCAAACAAGGCTCTTTTTCCTCTCAGCTGAAACTTTGTTTCATATATTACAGAAAAATTGAGGCCATTTCCTTTGAGTTCCCTTCTTTCCTCTCTTCCTCATCATCTCTTAATCATTATACTATGTCTTTTGCCATTATCTATCTCTTCTTTCACCCTGTCTCACACAAAGAGGTAATCTTATTCCTAACCTTTAATTTTTATTTTATTTTTTCTCAATTTTTAAAGCATTCATTTTTATCACCTTTCCTCCCTCCTTGATGTCATCAATAGCCTTAATCTTTATTAAGGCAAATTACCTGCATTAGTGAAAATATTCCCTCCCATCCCCTCCAAAGGATTGCTCATTTTAGAATCTCCAATTCTATCAATATCTACTGGCTTCTTGACTACCTAAAAATGTAAGCCTTCCTGTCTCCTCTATCTCAAAAAGTCTTAATTTGATCCTTTTTATCTCTGCTATTATTAATTTTTTTTTTTAGTTTTTTGCAAGGCAATGGGGTTAAGTGGCTTGCCTAAGGCTACACAGCTAGGTAATTATTAAGTGTTTGAGGTTGGATTTGAACTCAGGTACTCCTGACTCCAGGGCCAGTGCTCTATCCACTGTACCACCTAGATGCCCCCCCCCCCTCCCAGCTAACTATTATTTTATTTCTCTCTCCTGCCTTTTTATGGCTAAACTCCTAGAGAAAAGACATCTACAATAGGGTGCCTTCATTTTCTGTTCTCTCACTTCTTAATCCCTCAAACCTGTCTTTCCACCTTATCATTTCAGTAAAACAGTTCTCTCCAAAGTTACCAAAGATCTCTCAGTTGCCAATTCAATAATATTTTAAGTTTTCATTCTCCTTGATTTCTCTATAAACTTTGATTATTCTTTATTATTCTCTCTGCTTTGTCTTCTTTTTAGATTTTTAGGACACTCTCTGTCAGTCTGCTCCATTTCAGTCTCTGGCTGGATTTTCATTCAGATCACCCACTCTCACCACAAATAACTCACAGGGCCCTATCCTGGGTCTACTTGTGTTCTCTATCTACACTACTTGACTTGTGATTTCATCAGCTCCCATGGATTTTAATTATTATCTGTATTCTGATAATTTTCAATTATATCTATTTTGCCCCAATCTCTCTACTGACCTGGCACCTCCAAAGTCTTTTCAGATATCTCAATTTGGATGTTCAATAGACATTTTAAGCCTGAAATGACCAAAACTGAATTCATTACCCTTTCCTCTAAATCTTCACTCTTTAAAACTTCTTTATTACAGTTAAGGACATTACCATCTTCTTAGTCTCTCAGACCTGCAATTTAGGTATTAGTCTGGATTCTCCACTATCTCTTACCCTTTGTATTCTATCACTGACACAGTCTGTCATTGTCCCCTTTGCTACATTTCTTAAATATGTCCTCTTCTCTCCTCTGATACTGTCAAAGGTCAGTAAATCAATAAACACTTATTAAGTGTCTATTATATACCAGCATCCTATATTAAGCAATTAAGATTAAGATATAAAAAGACATAAACACTTTTAAGGAACACTGAATCTAATGAGGAAGATAACAAGCAAACCTATATGTACAAAGAAGCTATAAACAGGATAAACAGAAAAAATGAAAAGACAGAAGGTATTAGAATCAAGAGGTATTTAAAAAGGCTTTTTCTAGAAGATAAAATTTTAGTTGAGACTTGAAGGAAGTTGGAGGAAGTTGGAGAAGTCAGGAGGCAGAGATAAGGAGGGAGAGCATTTAGGCATGGGGTACAGATAGAAAATGTCTGGAGTGAGAGATGTCTTCTTTGTGGGACATTAGAGGTCATTGCTGAATCAAACAGTACATGACAGAGTCATATCCTTGAAAGGTAGGAATATTGTAAAGGTAGAAAAGGGATAGATTATTACGGTCTTTTAATGCCAAACAGGCAAAAAGGAGTGACAAAATAGGAGGATGACATAATTGATGACAATGCTTTAGAAAAATCACTTTGGTGGCTAAAGAGAGGATGAACTGGAGTGAAGAGGGGCTTGAAGCAGATCATTTCAACAGATCAGGAAGGAGAGAAGAAAGGAAAGGAGGAAAACAAGGAAGGAAGGACAGAAGTTAGAAGAAAAAGGAAAAAGGGAGATGGGAATGAAGGATCAAAAGATTGGAAGGAAGAAGAGAAAGAAGTAGGGAGGAAAGATGGAAGTTGATAAGGGCCCGAGGGGTAGAAATATCAGAGGAAATAAGGGGAATGCATGAAAAATGGTGCACAGATGAAACTGACAGACTTTGGCAATAGATTGGATATCTAGAGGGGAGATAGAAAGGAATCAAAAAGTATTTCCAAGGTGCAAGTCTGAGGGACTAAGAGGATGATTTTGTCCTCTAAAGTAACAGGGAAGTTAGAGGAGAAGAAAAGTTACAGGGAAGAGTGAGCATTTAGGGGAAAAGATAATGAATAATAAAAGATAAGGAGATAATTTTAATAAGTTAAGAAGAGAGTTAGAGGAGGAAAAAGTGGAGCAATACCTGGGGGAATACATTTACCACCTCACACTTGCACCATTTCAATAGTATACTGGTGAGCTGCCTACCCAAAGTCTTTCTCAGTTCAAATGCATCTTCCAACCAGCTGCCAAAGTTAATTTCCTAAAATACACGTGCAATCATGTCACCAATCTCAATAAATTTCAGTGGATCTCTAGCATCTTCAGAATCAAATACAAAATCCTTCATTTGATGTTCAAAGTCCTTTGCAACTTAACTTTGCCCTGCCTTTCCATACTCCTATTATGTATTCTTCAAATTCAGTGACACTGGCCTTCTTGTTCCATCAAACAAGACACTATCTCTCAACTCTGGGAATTTTCTTTGACTGTCTCCCTATGCTGGGAACATTCCCCTTCCTCATCTCCATCACCTGAAATCCCTGACTTTATTCAAGTGTCAGTTAAATTCCCACCATCTAAGTAGTAAACCTTTCCCAAAATCCTTTTAAAGTCTAATGCCTCCCCTCTGTTAATTATTTTTGATTTATCCTATAAATAGCATTTTTATACATTTGCTGATTTTTTGTCTCCATCAGATTCTAATATCCTTGAGGGCAGGGACTGTCTTTTGTATCTTTTTGTATCCCACCTATTTGGTGCCTAATAAATATTTAGAGATAGCTTGACTGCCTATAGCCCAGGATGATGAGCCTCAAGCCCTGGTTTGGATTTGTAGATGAGTTGAACTTTTAAGAAGACAATGAAGAACCAATATGAAATGTTATAATGTCTATTCATCAGTCCTACAAAATGTATATTGTCTTAATGTTTTAAGTACTGTGAGTTGTTAACCAAGTTACAAAGAGAGCTGATGTTTAGTTATCATTGCTTAGTTTTATTGAGTCAAAGTACATTTAAGGCATGCCCTTTAAATATATGAGGTGTTTGACTAATAAAAGGGGCAGAAAATAGTTAGCAAAAATAATAGTTAGCATTTATATGGTGTTTTAAAGTTTGTAAAGTGCTTTATTATATTAATTCGTTTGACCCTCACAGAAACCACATACTGTAGGTGTTATGAAAAGTATATTTTTATGTAAAGACAAAGAATTAAATCAACTTGTAACATACTACTCCCCCTTTTGTGTAACTATCTTGGCTATAAAAATATGCAGAAAAAGAAATTTTCTTTATTAAAAACTGGTACAATAAAATGTACATTACATGAAGGATTCGGATAAATGTGAAAAAGACAGACAATTAGGAGGTAGAGTAGATAGCTGAAAGGATATATTGGAAGATAGAAAAGTGACTGAGGCTGAAGGACAATGTGGTTGCTTAGTTCATTTTCATGTAATAGGTTTTAGAGTTTTTGAGGTTAAAATTCATGACATGATAAATAAAATAGACCATTTGGATTCTCTGGGAATATTAAATAAGGATTGTTGATTTCATAAGGAAAAGATGTATCATGGACCACTAAGAAACTCTGATTTGAATCATTGAGAATGAAGAACCCAGCAAGAAAATAGATAATAGAGGTAAAAAGAGATGAATAGGAAGACAGCAGAAGTATCTGGGAGGACAGAAGAGGGATCCTCCAACATGAAGGTTTCAGATTTTAGAAGAGTAACTGATTGACTGGAGAAAGATGTAAACATTGTATTAAGAGGAAAATTCTTTATTTGGGTTTTTGCCCTGATTAATGAGGGGAAAACTCATTAAAGAATCTGTGAAAGTGTCAACATGTTAATGGACTGATCACTAGAAATCATAAGGGAATTCAAAATGGAGGCAGCTTTTATTGACAATTTTTAAAATGAGATAATTTGGCGAAGTCCATAGCAGGAAAAGGGAATGAGCCATTGAGTTTCAGCTGTTCCTCAATTACTACATCATAAGGAAATTAGATTATAGATAAGAGGAACTGGGCTTCCATACACTGGCTAAGAGGTAGAGGATGACCTGCTATGTGCTGGATAATAGATAATACAAAAAAGGGTGATACCTCCCTCAATGAAGCCTCCCACAACACTAACTGACAAGTAGAATTGGGAACAATGGGATCACTGAGTCAACATAACTTTCAATAATTCCTCCATTTGGTGCTAACCCTGGTGCAGTACCATATCCAGTTTCATATCACTCTTTAATCTGCAATTGCATCATCCTAATCACTGCTGCTTGTGTCAAATCAATTTGAGTAAAAAAACTATAAATTAGGGGACTTAAGACAGAAAGCAAGTATATTGTGTATATGAGTATCACAAATTATAATCCCATATTTCCATCAAAGTCATAAAGTTGAATAAATTTAGATTCACAGTCATAAGCTCATGTGCTCCCAAGGGGAAAGACATTATGAAATACATTCTATATGTATTCTAAGGCAGATTACAGATCAAGCCATTTAGGGGACCCATCATGTACTAATTTTAGAGGGAAGATTTACCTATCAGTAAAGTCACCAAGAAAACTCAATAAACATAAATACCAAATAAAAAAAGATCAAAGTAATATAATGATAATCATCAATATTAAACAAAATCAATTCCCTTTGTAATCTGGTAACCAACTTCCAATGTTCAGTTAATCAGCACATTTCATCTTGAGTTGAGATGTTCTATGTGGTTGTCTGGTCCCAGGAAGCATCTTCCCTTGAACATTCCAGGATAGATCTTGTTCCTAAGGCAGTTCTGAGGTGGTCTTAATCCAGTGAATTTGCTTCTCTGGTTCCAAGTCACTTGCAAAGATCCCAAGTAACTCTATTAAAATCTGTCAGTAACAGGACTCAACACAATTTAATATAACCTCTTAAATACTTTTTTTCCAACTAGTTCATGTGGTGAAAAACTTTAATTCTCATGATTCTAGTTTTATTAACAATAAATTTATAATAAGAACAACAAATTAGGAACTCATAATTCATTTGTAACTTTAAGAAATTTATTATTACACACCACTTTATGTTTCAATCTTTCTTTTGTACAATTGTCAATCCAATTTTATATATAAAGTCCTAAACCCAATTTTCAGAAGTTACAACATGCTCCTGGCTACAAATACACACACACACACACACACACACACACACACACACACACACACGTGTGTGTGTGTGTGTGTGTGTGTAAATAAAATCATCTGATTCTCAAAATTTTCTATTCCAGCTAATTCCTCATTTAGGAGTAGGAAATATTTTAAGGATCAAATCCGATATGTAAATACATAGCTCTCAGCATTTATTGTTAAGTAGATGCATTTTATCCCTAGGTTCAATGGTTACACAAATGAATTTGCTTAAAAAATGCTTATTTAAACAAACAACAAAAGACTTGGAAATAAGTCAATTAATCCCAAATTAGATACAGAGATTCTACTCTTCTTAGAAACCATTTATGTTTAAAAAAACACAAAAGAGGTTTCTGACTTGAACCACAAAAACTA
This sequence comes from Macrotis lagotis, assembly GCF_037893015.1. Classification (NCBI taxonomy): domain Eukaryota; kingdom Metazoa; phylum Chordata; class Mammalia; order Peramelemorphia; family Peramelidae; genus Macrotis; species Macrotis lagotis. The sequence goes on along the minus strand of NC_133659.1, from coordinate 129,734,658 downwards.
ATTATCTTTATTTCACAAGTTTCTTTATCATTGTCTAATTACTCTAACATCAGTTCTGAAAGAATGTGTAAGTACTGGCAGGTTTTTGACAATTTCAAGCATTAACTTACTTAGTTCTTAGCATATAGAATGACTACATATTCAAATTGAAGACAGTGAGGTCTTTCAACTTATTATAGTAAATTAGGGTTGCTGGGGTACTGCAACTACAAGTCAAATTTTGTTATATTTTTAGCTGCCATGGTTAGTGAAATTTGATATGAAAGTTGCAGGAATATGATTATAACAGCATCAAAACTGCTTCTACAGGCCTAAGCCTAATGGAATAGGTTTATATTTATCAGGACATACACAAATACATTCTGAAAGAAGGTATACTTACATACATACACATGTACCTATGTGTACATGTATATGTATGTGTGTATGTTTCTAAGTCTATGTCTATGCATATGTAAATATGTATATATATTTGCCAAGATAAAGTATTATTAGTTGATTTTTGCTAAGTTATAGATAAAATTTTTAAATGACCAATAATATGGAAAAATTCTGCCTCATTCACAGGGTATCAAAGAGAAACTCAGAATTAACCAGGTAGGAAATATTCCTGTTCAAAAAGGAAGTAACATAATGGGGAAACTGAGTCAAGAGATTCCTACCTTTGACCATGCCAAGGTCATTCCCTCAACCTACCCAGACACAGATATCCATCTGTAGCTGTTCAGTATTATACTCCATTTGAGCAATTTGTGGCATTTTATTTGAATGATGGATCACTGACTTAATGATCAATTGAGAAAATTATATCTGAATCAAAAACTCAGAGAACAGTATCATTTACTATCCTAGGAGATTTTTTTTAGGTTTTTGCAAGGCAAATGGGGTTAAGTGGCTTGCCCAAGGCCACACAGCTAGGTAATTATTAAGTGTCTGAGGCCCAGTTTGAACTCAGGTACTCCTGACTCCAAGACTGGTGCTCTATCCACTGTTCCACCTAGCTGCTCCATTATCCTAAGAGATTTTAATTGATTTAGCAAGTATCATTAATCACAGTTGCAATAATAAAAATTTATCATGCCTTTTAAAAAATGACCATGCTTTCCTTCTTTTCTTTTTCTTCTCCTTGAGTTTAAACTCATCCTGGAATTATCATTATAAATAAAAAAATACATTTTAGAATTCCACAGATAGTGAATATATGAAAAAAGCAACACTAGCCAAATTCCTATAAACTTCCAGCTAACAGTCATCTTTTAAGGTATTTTATTTTTATTCTATAAGGTTAAACTAATATTTTAAGACTGGAGTTTGTTGAGACTAAGTTGGCTCAAGATGTAACTTCCATATGTTATTTAAAATGCATTTTCATAATCTTCACAAATGATAGGCAAATAACTTTTGCTGAAACTCATTCTTTAGTACAAGCTTCTGGTTCTACTAAATTTCTCCCTTTCCTTTCTTGGCAAGGAGTAGAAGAGAGGATTCTATTTTCATAGGAAAGGTTATTTATTGTTTAGTAATTTCACAATGCTAGCAAGCTCTTTTACAGGGCTGATAATATTTTACCAGTTTGTCCAAGTAAAGGGTCTCAAGGAACCTTGTAAGTTTATAAATAAGGAGATTTACAAGGCCTTTCCTTCATACCTTTTCCCAAAAATTAATTGTCAATTTTCCTTTTAAAATGAACACAATTGAATATTTGATAGGTTTTTTAACATTTTTCAATAGTCTCTAATAACTTAATAATTTCACAGTTAACCAGATCAAAAGATAAATCTTCAACATTTCTCACACACACTGATTTCCCAACAACTGCAAAGGAAATTTAGAAACATAATAGCAATATAAACATCAGTTTGGATTTTTAAAACATAACAGAATTTGGAGATGCATTTAACTTAATGCCAAAAACATCAGTTATTTGAATTCCTTTTATATAGAAATCATTTTATTATTTTTACACTTTTATATTGATTATGTCTACTAGGGTATATGTTATCAAGTATGCAGCAATTACATCTAATTAAAAGAAATGTCATCACCACCACCACCACCAATAATAACAATAGCACAACAACATGCTCATTTAGTGTTTGTTTTAAATTAGGTACTGTGTTGAACACTTTACAAACATGTGATCTTAATAATCTGGGAAGTAGGTGCAATTATTTCATTTTCCCTTTTACAAAATGGAAAACTGAGGTAAATTCATATAGCTAATGAATTTTTGAGACTGGATTTTAGCTACATTTTTCTGATCATGCATTTTCCAGCATTTTAAAATTTCTTTACATTAATGAAATATTGTATGTTGCATTAAATTCTGATTTACCATGACTATCCTAAAAGAACACATCTGATTAAAAGTAAAGGCAGAATAAATTCAATCACATCTGTATCTATATTTTCAATGGAATTATACTGAATTTCAATTGTTCCAAGAGTCATTTGCTGTGTAAGCAGTACAAATTTCAGGGCTAGCTACATTCAGTTAGTCTACTGCCAAAGATTTAAAATGGCAGTCTTAATATTTTTATTACTTTTTAACATCCATGAAGATTTTCTAAAACATGGAAATTGTAAACATAACCTCTGTTAGGTTAGGAAATTAAGAATGTATATTCTATGTATAAATGAAGGAGAGGAACTATGAACATGGAGAAATTGTGCAATCTTTTAAATTAAAAACAAATTTTGGTAATCTTTTCTGTACTGTTAAAGTTTTTTTCAAGATTAGAAATTATTTTATTAAATCACAATTAGAACAAATTTACAGAAATCATGGCTATTGATCTGATACATTTGTATCAGTTTAAATCATAGTTCAAATATATTTTCTTTACATAGACATGGCCAAGTCAATCATATATTAACATATATTTTAGGATATCTACAGGTGATGCCATAATTTATCACTTCTAATTTTTCCAATATGAATAGACCACCAACATTCAAGATGCTCTCACCTATCTTATGCTCTCAAAAATAATTATTTCTTTAAAAATATTAGTTGATCACTGTAGTACCTGTAAGGCAACCAGTTGCCTGATCAGGTTTCATAAGGAAAGCAAGAGAGTTTTCCTCACTTTTCTCTCTTTCCCTCAGGCTTCCTGTCTGAAGGTAATTCAGTCTTTTCCTAAGTAGTTCACTACTTTCCAGATGAGTTTCATCTGTGAACAGTTTGTGGTCTATAGGTCTGCAGGCTTGTGATGAACTATGCAGAGCTGTGAATTAAATCTGTAAACTGTTTGTGATCTGTGATATATGTGACCTTTGCAAGCCTGTGAATTAAAAAGTCTAAGCTTTTATACTTTTGGGGTCAGTTTGTGAATTTTTCACTTAAAAACACTGATCTTTAAAACACAGAGCTTTTTCTCTGGTAGTACTGCCCATTTCCCCATCATCACATCATATGCTACAAAGAAATTTCAAGTTGTCCAGCAAGGTTTAGGATTCACAAGAACATGGAGGTGGGGAGACTATTTGTTGGTAGAAATGAGGTTTACAAAAACAAATACAGAAGGGAGAAAAATAAACTTTAACAGTACAAAAATTTGTTTTCAATGCAAAAGATTACAACATTTCTGTGCCCATAGTTCTTCTCCTTCATAAGGACCAATGTATATTGGTGCCAAAACCCGGGATCCCCCCATTCTGAGGGATGCCTCAGAAACACACCCCTTGCTGGCCAAGGTAAGTGCCCCACATTGACCCGTCTCCCACAGTCCCCTTGCCCTAGAGACCCCATGGCTTCTAGAGCCCCCTGTAGTCCCTTAACATAATGTGGAATCTTTCCCCTTCTTCCCAAGATACCCAAGTATGGGTTCTTAAACATCTCCTAACTTCCCCTTGCCTGAAATGCTCCAAAACAGAGTGTAAGGTAACACTCCAGGCAGTTTTGGCTTTGGCCCCCTGGATTGAGACTGGCCATATGATGGATCCTGATATCTGGGGGGCGTGTTTTGACACTTGCCCACAGAGCTGAGGTCCCTGGTGACTTTTCTCCCTCGCTGCCCTTCTATCCTATTGTCACTGCAATACATGCCTGCCTTTCAGGGAGAGAAGAGGAACCTCAAAATATTTTACAGGCAGCTTTAGACGCAGAGAAATCAAGGGCAGAGGGCCCGTGCCACCTCACTGAAGTCTGCAATGAGGGCACCCAAACTGATGAGAAATCCACTCGCCCCCCTCCTCCTAAGCCCTCCCCATCCCCCACCCGACACCCCCCCCCCCCAAAGCCTCCTCATCTCTACCCTGAGTTGCCTCGGGAAAATGGCTGGATCCAGCCTCCCCAGAAACATCAAGATGCTCCCCCCACCCCCTCAGCAGCAGCTAATGACTTCATGAATGCCTGACAGATGAGAGATTTTTGCTGGGTAATAATTAATAACCATTACCCAACCTCCCCCTTTCTCAAGGGAATCTCAGTGCTTCCTGCCAGCATGCTCTCCTCATCTCCCTCCCCTTGACCCATTCCACAGGCTTATGTAGCCTTTACAGACTCAAACAGAAAGCACTTGGGCTATGTAATCTACAGAAATGGATCCATTGTATTCACTCATAAGAGCCCTCACACCCAGTCTGTGCAATGGGCAGAACTACAAGCCCTGGCCTTGGTCCTTTCCCACTTCCCTTCCTCCCCCAACCTAATGCAAGGAAGAGGGTTTGCTTGTGTTTTTCCCACAGATTGCACTGCCCCACATAACAGCCCTGACCAAAGAGCAGAGAATGTCGCTAAATAACAATAGATGAGACCTGAGATGCAGAGGACAGAGGGGGAAGAGACAATACCCCCAACCTCCCCCAGCGCTCCAGGGCTCCAGGACGAGCTCCTCACCTTAGCAAAAAGAGCGATGAATTTTAACAACAAAGGACACTTGTCTCTTCACCAACTCCTTGTTACTATGCTGTTCCTGCTGAACACCCGCCGAAGCATGGGCCACCCCTCGATGGGCATTTATCCCCTCCCCCCGATCTCTCTTCCCTGCTTACTGGCCCCAGAATTTCAGAACCTTGTACCCTGGACCTAAGATTACCGAAGGACCCTAAACCCCACACACCTCTACCTGCCCTTTTCTCCCTGACACTGGACACCCCCCTCCACCCGTTTCTGGTCTCCATAGATCCCCTGGACCCCATGTAGAAGCCCCTATGTGTTTCACATCGGTTTCCACCTCGGTGTTTATCATGACTATCCAGGTCCTCTGGGCCCTAAATGAAAGACAAGGGGGGGAGATGTGGGAACAGGCTATTCTAATGGCCCCACCACCTGGACAGTCTCAGGAACTGGCATGCCACCCCGAGAGATAAGGTGCACCAGAGTCTTTGGGAGCTGGTCATTCCGCCCCACAGACCAAGGGCACAAGACACAGCTGTGCTTTACCACCTCCCCCTAACGTACTCCCTTATCCTGTAATGCAAGTGCTGCATGCAGACCCCGCTTGGCACATCCCCCCATTCCCTCATTTTCTTTGTTCTACCCCGGAAGACCTAACAGTATATATGTAGAAGCTAAGCAGTAATAAAATTGAGCTGGAGGCATAAGGCAATGTGGCTTGACTTCTTATTCTCAGCTCCCCTATGAGAGGGAGGTCATCACTGTTAGGGCCCCAAGGTGAAGCAAACTGCAACAATAGAAAGAAAAATAGGTTCCTTCAGGGACAGAATTTTAGTGTGGTATCTTTAAGTCCATGTTGCAAATTTATTATAATTTCTATATCATAAAGAATAATCAAACAAAGTTCTATTACTGGTTTTATCTGGATGAAATTTTTAAAAAAAAGAACATCAATTCTGCCTTTACAAAACTTCTTTTACAAAACTTTTCTCTTTCACAAACTTGGACCCTCTTAACTTTCTTTCTAGTTCTTGGGGCAGCTAGGTGGTGCCCTGGAATCAGGAGGACCTGAGTTCAAATTGGCCTCAGACACTTAATAATTACCTAGCTGTGTGAGCTTGGGCAAGTTACCTAACCCCACTGCCTTGGAAAAAAAATTTCTATCTAGTTCCTCTTTTCTCTAATTGCATAAAATTTTCTTCTCATTTCTTTTAATTTCTTTAATCTTTATTTCCCAATTACATCCCTCCTCCCTATAAAAATAATTTTCACTTGACTGGATTTTTTTCTTTCTTTTGTCTGCTCCTCCAATTTGATTAGTGTGAGAAAAGGAGAATCTCCTTTTATATTTTTATTTTTAAAATCTTTCAAACTTCTATTTCAGCCTTTCCAAAAGAGCCCAATCTAATGTCTGCCTTAAAAGAGGTAAACCACACAGATACAAGAAATATACTACATCAAAAACCTTACATTCACATCTGCTGAACAAGGACCAATTAATCCAATTTGATTTGTGATATCTCTCAACCCCTAAATACACAAAAAGTCAGCCAGTAGAAAAGAAGATCATCAGCAAGCTCATATAAGGCAGAAGCTCTCCAGAATGATCAAATATGGGTCAGAGACATATATATACATATATATATATACATATATATATATATATATATATGTATATATATAGGTTAAAAGGTTATATTCAAAAGGCAGTAAAGGCAGATTTTCCTACAAAGAACTCAAGGATGTCATAACGCCTCAAATTAGAACAGAAATTCTTAGGAGTAATAGTATCTGGAGAGCAACAATTTTGAGACCCAGAAAACCTATGAACAATATCTTGAGAAGCCACAGAGGGCCCTGAAGAAACAGCAGTGGGAACCTCAAAGATAGAGAAAGTAGAAGGTGAAAATTCAGGGCATCCAGGATGAAATCAAACAGAGTCAACAACAAATATTAGGACACAAGAGTCTGAACCCCCCCCCAAAAAAAAATTTGTAAGCTATCTATTCTCATAAACAACTAGAAAACAAATATAATTTAAGAATCATTTCACTGACTTAAAACCATATCTGATTGGGGCAGCTAAGTGGTACAGTGGATAGAACACCAGCCCTGGAGTCAGGAGTACCTGAGTTCAAATCTGACCTCAGACACTTAATAATCACCTAGCTGGGGGGCCTTGGGAAAGCCACTTAACCCAATTTGCCTTGCAAAAAACCTAAAAAAAACCATATCTGAAAAAACAACAACTGTATATTATAAGAAATTGCCAAATAAAACCATTTACAGGGACTTCTTGAGTGGAGACAAGATGGTGGCATGGAGCCTGGAACTCTTCTTGAAACGATTTTTTAATGAAACCTTTAAAAAAAAACCCTAAAGTGACAGAACCCACAAAAACAAAATGAAACAGCATGAAACAAGTTCTCAACTCAAGCTATCTTGGAGCAATTTCCAAAAATGTCACTCTCAAGTGGGAAAAATAGTAGTATAGTCCAATTTAGGCAGAAAAACTGGAAAACCAGAGGGAGACTCTTAGTTATAGTGCAGCTCAGGTCCAGTTCAATAAACCAATGGTACAATGGGCCATGGGTGAGGGTCCCAACTCCAGCTCGGAAGGTAACATTGAAGCCCAGGAAAGGTAGTGAAACAGGTGGGACTGAGTCAGGCAGGAAACAAACTGCAATTACCTAAAACATCAGAGACAGTACTATAAGCAAATGGTAGTCAGGGGCCAGAATCCCAGTCTCAGCACAAAAAGCTTGGGACTATATCCCCTGTACACCAGGAGCAGAGCTCAGTTATAAAAATGAGCCAAAACCCCCAAAAAGAATGCTAACCATATAAACTTACTAGTCTTATAAGGACAATATGCCATCTCAGAAGGGGAAAGCAGTAGTAAGATGCCTACATATTAAACCTCAAAGGGGTTTATGAACTTATCTCAAATCAAAAAGACTTCTTGGAAGAGCTCAAAAAAAAAAAGGTTTGAAAAGCCAAATAAGAGAGGAATAAGAAAAATGGAGAAAAGAAATGAGAGTCATAAAGGAGAATTATGAATAATTTACTGAAGAAAATACCTTAAAAGGTAAAATTGGTCATATGAAAAAAAGAAGTCAAGGGGTGGCTAGGTGGCACAGTAGATAGAGCACCGGCCCTGGGATCAGGAGTACCTGAGTTCAAATCCAGCCTCAGACACCTAATAATTATCTGGCTGTGTGGCCTTGGGCAAGCCACTTAACCCCATTGCCTTGCAAAAAAACAAAAAAAAAAGTCAACCACTTTAAAAGTAAAATTAACCAAATGGAAAAGAAATACAAAAGCTAAGTGAAGAAAATAAAACCTTAAAAACTAGAATTAAACAAATGAAAAATAAATGACTGTGAGATACCAAGATTCCATCAAGCAAAAGTAAAAGTGTGAGAAAAAGAGAAAAAAATGTAAAATACCTCTTAGGAAAAAACAGCTGACCTAGAAAATAGATCCAGAAGAGATAATTATGAATTATTGGTCTAACTGAAAGCCACAATCAGAAAAAGAGACTGGATAATATCTTGCAGGAAATTATCATGGAAAACTGCATTAAAAAGTCCTGGAAAGTAGCCACAGAAAGAGATTTCAAAATAAAAACTCCAAGTAATATTGTAACCAAATTTCAGAATTCTCAGTGAAAGGAGAAAATACTGTAAGCAGTTAAAAAAATAATTTAAATACTCGGGAAACACAGGACTGATATCTGATTCAACATTAAAGGATAAGAGAGCTTAGAATATATTATTACAGAAGGTAAAGGAGCTTGCAATTAAAACCAAGAATCAATTACCCTGTAAAATTCAGCATATTCTTTCAGGTTGAAAAAATATGAATTTTCAGTGAAATAGAGGACTTTCAAAGTTACCTGATAAAAAAGACCAAAATTGAACAGAAAATCTGTTCTTGAAAATACAAGATTCAAGAGATGTATAAAAAAGTAAACAGAAAGAGGAAATAAATGTTAGTCAATAAAATTAAGCTATGGACATCTCTATATGGGAAAATGATACTTGTAACTCTTAAGAATCATATTTCTCTTAGTATAGGTAAAAGAAACATACTTAGAGGGTGTAGGTATATATTTATTATTAAAGTGAAGATGATGTAGCAGATAGTGTAGCTCATGATAGTATTATTTTTACTGGACAGTTGGAGGCAGTGTACTTAGAAACTGCGGGTATAAATGAATCATGAAGTGATTTTGCTTTACAGGTTACATTAACTCATGAAAGTTGTATTTCTATCAAAACAGTTGGAACAAATGTATGTAGAAAGAGGATGTGGGTATAAACTGATTACAATTGAATGATGTTTATGGCTCATGAGAATTATTTTTCTAATGGATAGTTGAGGAAAGTGTACTTGGAAAGAACCTTTGGACAAGGAGTGATTATGAGGTAATGGTGCCTATAAATCAATCAATCAATCAATCTTTGAGAATTGTACTTCTATTAGGACAGATCAAAGGAGTATACCACAATCTCTGGGTTGTGGGTACTAGACAGAGATAAAACAATTAAGACATGAAAAGAAGGATTATACTTGGAGAAGGCAAGGCATTAAAGGATAAATAATTCCACATGAAGAGGCAAAAAAGTATCTACTATAGTAGAGGGAAAGAAAAGAGTGTATGAGCACTGAGTAAATCTTACTTGTGACAGATGCCAAAGAGAGAGTAACATACATTTCCAATTGGTTTTAGAAATTGATCCTACCCTGAAGAAAAGTGGGGAGGAGAAGAGAAGGAGGAAAAAGAGGAAGGAGGAACTGACAAAAAGGGAAGGAGAAAATAAAAGTTAACGCTAAAGTAAAAAATGAAAGGGAAAAGAGAGAAAGAGAGAAGGAAAAGGAAGAAGGCTGATAGAAGTGAAGGTTGCTCAAAAGGTAGTAGAGCAAAAAATTGCTGAGGAGGGATAAAGGGAAAGGAAAGAGAAAAGTACAAATAGAAGATAGGATGTAGGGAAAAATTGCAAGTGTGAATTAGTTGAACTCTCTCATAAAATAGAAGCATATAGCAGAGTGGATTAAAAACTAGAATCCTACAGCATATTGTCTACCAGAAACATATTGAAAGCAGAGAGATACACAAAGGGTAAATTCTGGAGCAGAATATAGTATGCTTCAGTTGAAGTAAAAAAAAAAGCAGGGGTAGAAAACCTGATTTCAGAAAAAAACAATAGCAAATATAGATCAAATTAAAAGGGATTAGGAGGGGAACAGTAACTTCTTAAATGGTACCTAGGCAATGAAACATATATGCACCAAGCAGTATGACATCTAAATTCTTAAGAGAAGAAGCTAAATGAGGGAGATATAATTAACAAAATTATACTAGTTGGGGACATCACCTTCCTTCTCTCAAAATTAGGTAACTCTAACTAAAAAATAAATGAGAAGGAAGTTAAGAAGAGAATTTTAGAAAAAAGTTAGAAAGACTTCTGAAGAAAACTGACTGGGGATAGGAAGAAATATACCTCCTCTGCAGTACATAGCATCTTCATAAAAACTGACCATATGCTAGAGCATAAAAAATCATGCAATCAAATGAACAAAGGCAGAAATATTAATTTTCAGATCATGATGCAAAAATTATATGTAATAAAGGTCCATAGAAAGATAAACAAAAATTCACTGCAAACTCAAAAACATAATTTTAAAGATGAATGGAACAAACAACAAATCATAGAAATAATCAATAATTTCATCCAAGATAAGAACAATGATGAGATATCATATCAAAATATGCAGGATGCAGCCAAAGCTATTGGAGGAATTTGTATCTATAAATGTTTTTATGAATAAATTAGAGAAAGAGAGGTTAATGAATTGGGCATGTAACTTAAAAAGCTAAAAAAAACAAATTTAAAATCCTCAATTAAATATCAAATCAGAAATTCTGAAAACCAAAGAAGAAAGCAATAAAATTTAAAGTAAGAAAACTATTAAACTAATAAATAAAACTGTGGGTTGGTTTCATGAAAAAAAAACAAAAAATAGATAAAACTTTGGTTAATCTGATTAAAAACAGAAAGAAAAAAGCCAAATTACCTGCATCAATAAAGAAAAGGGCAAAATCACTATTAATGAGGAGGAAATTGAAGAAACAATTCAAAGCTATTTTGGTTCCTAAAATCTGACAACATAAGTGAAACAGCTGAATATTTACAAAAAATATAAATTGTCCAGGTAAACAGAAGGGGAAATAAAAAACTTAAAAAAAAATCTCATTTCAGAAAAAAAAAAGATATTGAACAAACCATCAATGGACTCCCTAAGAAAAAATCTCCATGGTAAGATGGATTTACAAGTGAAATCTACCAAATATTTAAAGAACAATTGACTCCATTTCCATTTAAATTATTTAGAAAATAAGTGAAGGAGAAGTCTTTCAAATTCCTTTTATGATACCAGCATGGTGTTGATACCTAAACCAGGAAGGGTCAAAATAAACAAAGAAAATCATCTATCAATCTACCTAATTAATTGTGATGCAAAAACATTAAATAAAATTTTAGTAAATAGATTACAGGTTTTTCTAGGATAATACACCATGATAAGGTAGGATTTATACTAGGTATGGAGGGATGGTTCAATATTAGAAAAACCATCAGTATAGTTGATCATCTAGGCAAACAAAATCAACATAAATCATATGATTATCCAAAATATACTGAAAAAGTCTATGACAAAATACAGCACCAATCTCAATAAAACTCCAGTGAGTAAGTATAAATGAAGTTCTCCTTAAAATGATAAGCAGTATCTATGTAAAACTATCAGCAAGCATTATATGAAATGGGGATAAACTAGCAGTATTTTCAATAAGATCAAGGGTAAACCAAGGATGTCCACTATCACCACTATTATTCAATATTATTTTAGAAATGTTAGCATTAGCAATAAGAAAAGAAAAAAACTAGAAGGAATTAGAATAGGCAATGAGGAAACAAAACTTTCACTCTGCTGATGATATGATGGAATATTTAGAAAACTCTAGAAAATCAACTAAAAAATTAATTGAAAAAGTGGCAAAATATAAAATATAAAATAAACCCATATAAATCATCAGCATTTCTATATATTACCAACAAAGTCCAACAGAAAGAAATTTAAAGTAACTGTAGAAATATAAAATACTTGGGAATCTACATCCCAAGACAAGCCCAGAATTTATATGAACACAATTACATTTTTCACACAAAATTAGATCTAAACAAATGGAAAAATGTTAATTCCTCAGGGGTAGGTAGAGCTAATATAATAAAAAATGACAATTCAACCTAAATTAAATTACTTATTCAGTGACATACCAATAAAACTACCAAAAAACTATTTTACAAAGTTAGGACAAATAGTAATAAAATTCATCTGGAGCAACAAAAGGTCAAGAATAGCAAGAGAGTTAATGAAAAAAATGCAAAGGAAAGTGGCCTAGCTATACCAAATCTAAAACAATATTATATGGTGGCAGTCATCAAAATTGTCTGGTACTAGCTAAGAAACGGAGAAGTGGATCAGTGGAATAGATTAGGCATTAAAGAAAGAGTAGAAATGATGATAGTAATCTTCTATTTGATAAACCAAAGACTCTGGGATAAGAATTCAGAAAAACTGGAAAATTTTATGGCAAAAATGAGGTGTAGTCCCATATCTTATACCCATACCAAAATAAGATGGAAATGTGTTCAGGATTAAGACATAAAAGGAGATACCAGAGGCCAATTTAGAGAACAAGAAATACTGTATCTATTGATCTATGTAGAGAGGAGCAATTTATGACCAAACAAGAAATAGAGAACAATATAAATTGTAAAATGTATGATTTTGAGTACATTAAATTTAAAAGCTTTTGCCCAAATAAAACTAATGCAGCCAGTATTAGAAGGAAAGCTCGGTAACAATTTTCACACCTAGTGTTTTTTTTATAAAGGACTCATTTCTAAATATATAGAGAACTGATCAAATTTATAAGAATGCAAGTCATTCTCCAATTTATAAATAGTCAAAAGATATGAACAGGAAGTCTTCAAATGAAGAAATTAAAATTATCAATATTCATATGAAAAAATGCTCCAAATCCTTATTGATTAGAGAAATGCAAATTAAAATAACTTTGAAGTACCACCTCACATCCAGCAGATTGGCTAACATGACCAAAAAGGAAAATGATCAGTGTTAAGGAGGATGTGGGAAAATTGGAACACTAATACATTGTTAATGGGCAATAAACTGTTCATACCCTTTGATCTATTAATACCACTACTAGGTCTATATCCTGAAAATATCATTAAAAAGTGGGAATACCCACATGTTCAAAAATATTTGTAGAAGTTCTTTTTGTAATGGCAAGGAATTGGAAATTGAGGGAAAGCTCATAAATTGGGGAATAAGTGAACAACTTATATTATATGAATGTTATGGATTATATATATGAAGTATAATAAGAAATTATGAGTGGCTAGATTTTAGAAAAGTCTGGAAAGACCTGCATGAACTGACCCTGAGAGAAGAACATTGTACACATGAACAACAACATTGTGAGATAGATCAACTATGATGGAAGAATTCTTCTCAATAATCCAGTGATCAAAAACAACCTGAGGTACCTAGTATGGAAAATGGCATTCATATTCGGAAAGAAAACAAACAAAAACAAAAACAATGACATCTAAATGCAAAGCAAAGCATACTATGTTTACTTTTTTTTTTTTAGGTTTTTTCCCTAAGGCAATGGTGTTGAGTGGCTTGCCCAAGGCCACATAGCCAGGCAATTATTAAGTGTCTGATTTGAACTCAGGTACTCTTGACTCCAGGTCCGGTGCTCTATCCACTGCATCACCTAGCTACCCCCTATGTTTACTTTTTAAGTCTTCTTTTATGGTTTTTTCTTTCTCATATTTTCCCCCCTTAGTTATAATTCCTCTTTCACAACATGACTAATATAGAAACATGTTAAACATAATTATGCATATACACCTTTTACCACACTGTTCATTGTCATGGGGGTGGGTGGTGGGTGGGAAGAGTGTTAGAAAAATATCAAACTCATGAACTTGCAAATGGATGAATGCTGAAAACTACCTTTTGCATGTAATTGGAGGAAAAAACCTACTTACATCTATTAGATCCACATGGTAAAGGAAAGGTAGGAAGAATCTACTGATCACCTCTTAAAATTCCCAAAAGAAAATATTCAAGAATATCAAGGGCAAAATCTAGCATTCTCTCACAAAGAAAATAAGATGCTATAAGCACTCAGAAAAAAGAATCAAGTGACAAGGATAATACAAAGATCAAATCACAGTTAGGTTCACAGAAGACAGAATAATCTTAGAATACAATATTCTAAAAGCCAAGAAAGATGGATTTACAATAAAAAACCAAACTTTTTTTAAAGTTTTTGCAAGGCAAATGGGGTTAAGTGGCTTGCCCAAGGCCACATGACTAGGTAATTATTAAGTGTCTGAGACTGTATTTGAACCCAGGTACTCCTGACTCCAGGGCCGGTGCTTTATCCACTACGCCACCTATTCACCCCCTAAAAATAATACACTTCTAAGTTGTATGTGATTCTACTGGGGGGGGAAATAGACTTTTAATGGATTAGAGGAATTTCAAGAAGTTTTTAATGAAAATACTAGAACTGAGTAGGAACTCTAAAATAGAAACACAAGCAACTAAGACATTTAGGAAACTAAATTTATTCAATCAAATGGAAATTTGGAAAACAAACAAGTTTTCCTTCAGAATCTATAAGACTTCAAAATGTATTCAAGGAATTAAGTAAGAAAACCAGAGGTAGTGGGATTTTCAGTCTTCGTGAAAGTTTTAGAAGGAAAGGGAAAAAGGAGGCAAACAGGAAAAATTCAATATTATATAGATGGATGAAAGTATACAACTTTCTATTTCTTATAACTTATAGGAGGAGGGGACAGAGAGGGAGGGAGGGAGAAAGGGAGAGAGAATGCTTTAGTACATAGATAAATAACTGGATATGAAAGTAGAAGGGCATTTTTGTGTGATGTTTATGTTTTTATTTATGCTTGAGTATAAAAATAAATTTTTTATTTCTTATAACTGATGAGAGAAGAGTTTATATGTGTATAGTACACATATATATTTCGAGTAAATTAACACATGCATATATTTATGTGTGCATACATACATACATGTAGGGAAGGGTAAGGGAGTTTGTTTCTAATGAACTTCACTCTAAAACAATTGCAACCACAACTGGAATTTTAAAATACACACACAGTTTTCTCAAGAAATTTATCAAAGTCAACAGAGAAAGAAGCAGGGAGAGAGATAGGAGCAATTAAAAGGGAAAAAATTGTAAGCCAAAGAACTAAAATCTAAGGGGATCCTTTAGATTGCCTCTTAGATACTTATTGAGTGGCTAAAAAATTGTTGCATATTAATAGAATATTGTTGTGCTGTAAGAATCAACAAAAGATGTAATTTCAGAGACTCCTGGGGCATTATGAAGTGGTAAAGAATGAAGGGAGTTAAGTCAGAAGAATAGTTCATACAAGGACAGCAGCAACACTGTATAGAAGATGAATTCTGAAATATTTAAAATCTTTAACAATGTTTTACTGGACATATGATAAAACATATTACCCTTTTGACAGAAAGGCAATGATTCAAAGTGCAAAATATTACAAGAATTTATGATTTCCCTTTAACTTTTGGTTAATATTATCCTCACCTGACCAAAACCTGCCAGGTTTGTTTTGAACATCATGAGTTTCAGATGCTTCTGTGCAAAGTCTTGGGTGATTTCATGTTTCATTTTACCTCTGTGTACATGTGCCACCAATCCACAAGAGATGACAATCTGGAAATGCCCTTGTAGATTCATTCTTAACTATGACAAAAACTGAGATGGCATGAAACTGAGATAGATGGCAGTTCTTATACCTGTACCAATCTGTATTTTTTACCCTTTATATGAAGCCATTTACCCCTGACTATAAAAGCTGGTCACAGTTTGAAATGTGCTTTGATCACCTCTCAACTGTTTCCTACCTTGGTCTGATAATAAACTACCTTTGTTTTATTTCCTTCCTTTCCCTCACTGACCAGGGTAAAGTCTGAATCAAGATTTTTTTTCTTAACACTTGTGGCTCATCCAACCTAAAATGTTCAAAGGCAATTGGAAAAAGATTCGGGTTTCATATATACATATATTATCAAGGTAGGAGATAAAGTAATCAAGTGAGATGGTGTACAGAAAAAAGAGAGATAATGTGCCATAATGTGCAAGAAGTTAATGGACATGTTATATATGGACTATTGAAACTAAAAAGGAGTAGTCAGATCAGAGAGTTAGGAGAGAACTGTATTATAAAAACCCAGAGAGTTGATCCAGGAGAAAGAATGAAGGCACTGAGTAGAGATAATTTTTTTAAGAGAAATAGCTGAGAAAAAGAAATGTAGGATGATAATTATCAGGGAAGATACTATCTAGTGAGGGCATTTAAGTATACATATATGTATGTTTGTTTAAAGAATAATCATGTATTCGGATTATTAGATTAATTTTATATTGATTTCTTAAAACATCAGATGTGGCTCCAACTATTATAGAGATTTTGTTTTCAACGAACAAAAAGTTGTTTTTTGCATTTCACTTACAATTGGAAAAGAAAAAGAAAAACAAAATTCTTATAACACAATTCAGAGTCAAATAAAAAGTATGACCTCATTTACCCTGGTCAAAAAATGCCTTCCTGCATTGTCTTTTAGGACAATCTGCTGTGAGGTGGAATCTTAGAATTTAATTTTTGTTTCTCTATTTTTTCCCCATACTAAAACCTCCTTTGTTTAGTATAAGAAAACTCAGAGACATCAAGGCAGTTGTAGCTCAGATATCTTTGTTTCCCTATCTATTCAAGCTATTCTCCACTCCACCCCATCTCTCCTGAACCTCCATGGCCCATTCCCATCACCCACTTTGTGTGTCACTTTTTTTGGTAGCATTTTTTTATGTAACTATTAATGACTTAGATTTTTTCCTTAGAAAACTTAGTGTTCATGTCCTTTGGTTACTTATCAGTTGGGGAAAAATCTGTAACTAGTTACTTATATATTTTGGAAATGAGATTGTCATAAGAGAAACATACTTAAAAGATTTTGTTCTCTGGTTATCCATTTATATTCCAATCTAAGTTGCACTGAATTTGTTTGGGTAAATATTTTTATATTTTATGTCATTGAAATTGTCCATATTAATCTTCTGTGATCCAGTTCTATCCCTTGTTTGGTTATGGACTCTTCCCCTCTCCATTGATCAGAAAGGCAATTTCTTCCATGTTTCTCTAATTTGCTTATCTTAACACTTTTTATGTTTCAGTCATTCAAAGGGAAAGCTAATCATAAGGAGAATTTGATTTATACCTAGTTTCTACCAGAGTACTTGCTAGTTTTTTCCTAGCAGTTTAATACTTAACCTGGTAAGCTAGGGTCTTTGGATTAACAAACAGTAAGGTTTACTATGTTCATTTGTTTCTATTTTCAAGCATTTTATATTATATTAGAATAAATTGTTTTTTGAATATTTGGTAGAATTTCCCTGTATATTTATCTGCTCAGAATTTATGCACATGTGTGTAGGTGTATTTATAGTTTCTTCAATTTATTTTTAAAATATTGTATCATTTAAATCACCTCTTCCTTATTTTGTTAAGGTAATAATTTTATATTTTTGCAAATATTCATCCATTTTACTTAAGTTGTTGGTTTTATTGGCATATGAGTAGGTAAAATAATTTCTTATTTTATTTTTTAATTTGTGTTGAATTGTTTTTTTCCAATTTTAATACTAAAATTTGGTCTTATTCCTTTTTTATTAACTAAATTAAGTAATGCCTTATCAATTTTTTGTTGTTTTTGAAGCATTAGTTTAATTTATTAAGTTGACTTTTTGGCTTGGGTTGTAATTTTGTTAAACTTATCTTTGACTTTAGGAATTTCTACTTTGATCTTTATTTGAATTTAAAATTTGGGTTTTTAATTTTTCTCAATCATTTGTTATTTATTGCTTTTGTTTATGAAAATCTTTGGAAATAGAAAATTTCCCCTAAGGATTTCTCTAGCTGTATCCCAAAATTTCTGGCATGTTGTTTCAGTGTTATCTTCACATTAAACAAAATTATGTTTTGCTTCTATATTTTGCTTCCAATCCACCAATTATTTAGCATTGAGTTACTTAATTTTCAATTCACTTTTAATCTTCAATAGTCTTTTATAAAATAGATTTTTACTATATTTTTCCAGTAAAAGATATGTTTACTATGTCTAGTTTTCTACATTTGTTTCTAAGCATTAAATGCTCCAATAAATTGTTATTTTTTGAAACAGTATCATGTATTGCTGAGAATACATAAACAAACACACACAAACATACAAACACACACACAAACACATACAGACACCATCCTAGTTTGATTCAATAATTACCAGAAGTCTATCATCTAACTTTCCTAAAATTGTATTCAAGTATTTAAATTCTTTTTATTTACTTTTTGATTAGATATATCTAGATATGAAAATTAATATTTTGAGAATTTTTTGTTTATCTCTAAATAAAGTTATTTTGCTATTTATTGCCTTATCTGAGAGATCATGATTTGTACTCATGCCTTTTTGATTTCAGTAGAAGCATGATAGATAGTATCTCACCATAATCCTGTATGAATCAATGTGTTTCAGTTATGCTTCTTATAAACAAGAATTCATTCTACTACTGTATTCCATTTTAAGGGTAAAGTTCATCACATTTATAATTATGAATGCAATTGTTTATTTTTCTCCATCCAATATTCATTATTTTTCCTTTATTTGCTTCCTATTCTTTCTTTATAAAGAAGAGGGTAGTGAGAGAAGGAATGAATGAACTATTTTCTGCTCTCATGCCTCTTTTCTCTTTCCTTTGTCTAATACCGAATCTCATTTACTCTATCTCTCTCTTTTTTTCCCTTCCTCCCTTTTTTTCTTCCCAATTACTTTTAGGATTGATCCTTCAAGGTCAGAATTTTTGTTTTGTTTTTGCAATGTTAATTTCTACCTGAATATATTCTATTATTATTTCCTCTTTCCTACTCTTATTCTCCCCCCCATATTTAGTAAAATGTGTTTCACTCAACTTTGTATGCATTCTATCCTCCATTGATGAGATTCCATGAAAATGACATTCAAGCATTTCCCCATCCTCCATCTTTCCTCCTTGTCTGCATAGTCTTCTATGTGTGCAACCTATATGGTGTTCTTTTATTATACAGAGAACTGTATGCTTACAAATTGTAAATTGCTCTCAGCCTCTTGGAGAATACGCCTAGGTTTTCTAGCAAATACCTCTAAAAAAAAGAGATTGAGAAAATCCTTTAAAGGACACCCAGGTCTTTACTATCATGAGGACCTTTGACATAAGATTTATGTTGCCTAGAATATGACTATACAATCAGGTAAAATAACTTTCTCTGAAGAGTAATGGGATTTGAAAAGTTTAAGTGTAAAAAGGGAACATGTTCCAGACATGCTAATCACCATGCATTTTCTATAACAATATTAGTAAAGAACATTAACAAATTACTTACTTCAAAGAGGCTTGTATTCTTTTCTTGAATCACGGACTCCAACAATGAATGGCAAATATTAATGACTTTTTGAATAAATGGTAAGCAGCTTGACTGATATTCAAGACTCACAACCTTGATCATATTAATGCGTTTCTCAACAGGCATATAAACAATATCTCTAAAATAGTCTGTGTATTGATCCAAGATGTCTCTAAAATTTTTTGAGGTTAATTTTTCTCTCAATCCTAACATTTTATATGACATTATCTTTGCTTGTTCTACCATAGTACAAAATTGAAGAAATTGGCGACTATAACTTTCAACTTGTGCCATTGAATTGCCAATAATGGTCAGAAGGTCCACAATCTGTAAATAAATTATTAAAAGTTAATTAGGAATTACAATGAACACCAAGGAAGCTGCATATTTAATACCTCCTATTAAATTATTTACTCATTTTGGAAAGTCAATTTCATTAAGGTAAATTCAACATTAAAATTTAAGCTAAAAATCAGTTGTAAACTTCTAAGCTACTGTAGAAAACAAAGAAAGGAGTCTGAAACATTTAAACTGACTTTTTTTCTTTATGTCACTCTACCCAGAATAACAGGTTTAAAATGATGATGGTGATGATGAAGATAGCTAACATTTTGCTTGCCACTTACTCTGTGCCCAATACTGTGTTTTGCAAATATTATCTCGGTCCTCACAATTCTGGGGAGTTTTCCCCCATTTTATAATTGGGGAAACTGAGGTAAACAGAAGTTAAATGACTTGCCAAGGGTCACACAGTATGTATCTGAGGCCAAAATTGAACTCAGGTCTTGACTCTGGGCTTGACACTAGATTTGAATATTTACTATAAGAAATAAAAGCTTATTTTGAGCTTTGTTACTAAACTCACCTTGTTTTGGTAGGCAAGATCCATGTCAAACAGGACAGAGTAATCTGGCCATCTTGTCAGTCTTTTCTGTATCTTCAATTCTTCTTCACTAGGTACTTGCATACTCATAGGATCAAAGGAAAAGATAAACAGACGCTGATCTTGACTGAAAGGAATAAGATGAGCTAAAAATATAATTTTAAAAATTAATATTTAAGGCCCATTTTAATAGTCTCAAATATAACAATTCTTAAATTTTATTTAGAATATCCATATTTATTAAGAAATAGGGCTGGTACAGTAAGAGATGGTATGATATTGATGGAGGGTCTTTAATGTTTGAAATTTGTTTTGAAAGGTGAAGGAGGTTTAGCAGGAGTTCCTTGGATAAAGGAATGGTATAGTGAAAACAGTTTTCAGGGAAAAGTTCTGTAGTAATTTGGTATAGGATATATTGGGCAGGGTAAGAAGAGTGATGCTGGAGAAAAGAAGGCCATTCAGTGAGTCATTGTTATAGTGGTCTGGGTATGAGGTGATCAGAACTTGTACAAGGGCAATATTTTTGAAAATAGGAAATAAAGATATGAAATGGTATCAATAATAAAAGAATTTTTGAATCTTTGTTAGATATAAAGAAAAAGGGAGAAAATAAACCCAATTTTAATCCTCTGTAATCCAGGGAATAGTAAAGCATTAATGTCAGTGATATTGTTTTCTCTTTTTAAAATGATTAATGTTTAACTTTCTCCCTTGTGAATATTCAGAAAATCCTCAGTAGATCCTTTCAAAATTATTAAGTTTTTCAAACCTATATTCCTGGTAAAAATTGTAGTTTCTTACTATTATAAGAAATGGGATGTTATCTCTCCAAATGTTAATTACAATCTCAGGAAGACAAATGACCAGAAAGTTGAAAACTTGTCTTCCCTGCACTATTTCTTAATGTAAGAAAGAGATAACTATGCAACTTCCTTTAAACAATGTAACATTGTCTAAGGATGGTATTAGTTGTCTAGCAATTATGCAGTCTAATAGACTGTCATCCAAGAAGGTTTAATGATTTCTGTATCTATCTATCTATCTATCTATCTATCTATCTATCTATCTATCTATCTATCTATATCTATATCTATATCTATATCTATATCTATATCTATATATATATATATCCGTGTCATCCTTTGCTTAGGGCAGTCATTTCCATAATGGTCTCACCTATAGGTTTCTTAGAGAATAAACTTCATGTCTAACTTGTATTTTATTAAGTTTTACAATCCTTAATCTCTTTTTTCTTTTTCCCCAAAGCTCTGTATTTTGCTCTCTGGTCTTCTCACCCTGGGATTCTAGGTAAATTTATCTGTTTATGTAGTTTTACAATATCTATTATAGATGTTATTTCTTAACCTGATTTTTCTTTAATTTTTCATCTCCAATGTCAAAATACATAGTTCTCTCTTCTGAGTTTCATAGAGTTAAAATGTTAATTTTCAGGTCCTGTTTGAGCTTGCAGGCAGTTATAGATAGGAAACTAGGAAAAAGTCAGGGTTGGAAACACCTGCAAAAATAGTTATTTAAGTCCTCTGAGCAGATGATTTTCATTAGAAACTTGAGTTTCTAATAATTTTTGCACTGGATAGCACACAGCCCACAAGACTCCTGACTGCTGCCCAAACCATATTAAAATATAATCAGAAATATTTATCAAAATGAAAATATAATGAAACAGATAATATTAACAAGGGGTTTTTCAAGTCAATATGTGACTCACAGATATTCTAATGAACAGTTCAGTGGCCTGAATTTCTGGCATGACATCATTGCTCTAGAGTAAGAAAAGAAAGCCAAAGTCTGAATAAAAAAAGGAATCTGTATGGGATGAGTGTTCACAAGAGAGGAAAACAATTTGGTGAAATGAAGACAGAAATGTTAGAAAGAAAAGGCAGTGATCACAAGAAGTGATATTATCATACATATTTCTTTGGCGGTTTATCTGTAATAATATAATTCTAAGTCATCTAGCGACTTCTGTGAAACTCCCAAGTGCCATTAGAAGAGATTTATCTTAGTGAAGTGTTGAAAGATTGATCTCTAGGATGCCAGAACATTGCTCATTACTTTTCCTATCTTCTGTATAACTTTCCAATTCTACAGGGGACAACCAGATAAATATTTCCCCTCTCTCTTAGGGTCATCTTACAGAATTGCTTTTGTTCAACCATTTTAGTGAAAATGATTCACTACTGTTGATTGATTTCATTCTACTTTTTTTTCAAGGAGGAAAGACCTAGATTAAATTTTGTATCATTTTTCTATCAAATAATCTTGCTAACATTTCACATTCTCTTCATTTACTACATATTATTTTTGATCAATTATAATAATATAGAAATGGAGATAGTCACATACATACAGATAGTCACACTTTGTCCTTTGGTGATGTCTTTCACACGCCTGGTTGCATTTATTCTTTTAAAGTCATTAACTTTGGGAAAGCTAATTAGTATAGTAACTAGAGAATTGGGTCTGAAGTCAGTAAAGTGTTCCATCCTGAGTTCAAATCTGGTCCCAAACACTATTTTTTTATGTGACTCTGAGAAAGTCACTTAACCTTGTAAGCCTTGGTTTTCTCATCTGTAAAATGAACTGGAGAAGGAAATGACAAAGCTCTCCATTATCTTTTAAAGATAATGAGTTGGACAATACTGAAAAAATGATGCAGTTAACTATCAAATCTATATATTTGGACACAATCTCTCTCACCCAAAGTTCCATTCTTGCATTTCCAAATGATTACTTAATATCATCATCTGGAAGTCCCACTGACACCTCAAGCTCAACATATCTAAGTCAAAGGTAATATATCTCTAACCTTCTGCCCTATTTTTGTTCAATAATGGCACCAGCATCCTTTCCCTCAACCAGGTTATGAAGACTGAAGTCAGTTTTGATAAATTACTTTTCCCCTCACTCTCTATATCTAACTCTTTAAAATTCACCTCATATTTGTCCAGTTAAATCTTTTAGTCCAACTATAAGACTATATTTCTATTTCATTTTATTTTAGAGCCACTCTAACATTGTAGACTGTCAAAGTGTCTTGAGATATTGACTAATAAATGATAGCAATCCAGTATGTTATCTTTGTCTCCTAACTTTATGACATTTGGAATTTAGACATGTTTATGCATGTTACTCTGTCTAAAATCTATCATAACACAGTAAATTAAGAGTCATCCTTTGAATCAGGAATGAAGGTCTTCAGATCACTGCTGTGTGATGAACACTTAGGATGACAAAAACAAGAGTTGTACAGGTTACAGATGGGCAGGGATCTGAACTGTTGGAGGGAACTGCTCCATTGAAAATACAGATTCATTTGAGCAACATTCATAGATTAAATTGAAAGAACAATAAAGAGCTTAAAAATGGAGGAGATAAGCCAATAACAAATTTTCTTCTTTGTTCACAATCCAATCATAGCATTTAATCTCTGACATTTAGGACCCCAAGAGGCTACTCAATGAGGTAAAAGAAATGACATTAAAAATATGAAGACAAAGAGATAACTTGTCTAGATCAATAACATACAGAAAAAAAGCTGTGCCTGAAGCAATTCAATTTTCAAAGCATGAGGGATCAATTTCCAAGAGTTTTTAAAAGGGAAAGATACTAAATGATTAAGAAAAAAAGTGGTGCTGGAAACGACATTCCTACTTTTCTATCTCTGTAATTTTTGTGATATTTCATCAAGTTATCATTAATAAAATATCAAAGGGGAAAAAGGCATGTGTTTGCAGACAATTTTCCTCAACAGTCTACATCTTCGTAATTATGCAAGTACCTGAACGGTATGGAAGATATGAAATCCTTTAGTTTCCACTGGAAAATTGGTATTAGGAGTTAGGTGAACCAAAGTAAAATGTAAAATGGCTAATTTGCTGTCTTTAAAATTACCTTTTGCTTTGAAGAGGCTAATCTATCAGTCTCCTAGTAGACATGTTAACTTTGTCATGTAAATTTCCTGAATCTTGTTTAAATCATTCTGTTAATGTACACTATAATTCTTCTTTGACTTTTCATTTTGTATAGGAATAAATGACTTGTTTTATATCTAATTCACATAATTTGATTTAAAAATACCTCAAACAACAGAAAGCATGAATAGTAAATATATACCAGAAAAGAAAAAGTAACAGTGACCTGAAACACCATGGATGAAAATTTACAGTTCTACATATCAATGAATTCATGTATTTTGTAGGAGTGAAGTGCAGAAGGAGCTGAAGCATGAGAGGAGAGGAGAGGGAGACATTAGATTGAGAGAAGCAATTCTTAAAATTTCAATGTGAACATTTATACTCTGGAAATTCTCAAAGCTTGATTTATTATCTTGTTGATTATCTAGAAAATGATAACAATGCATTTAAATTTAAAAGCACCAAGCACACTTTTTGGGTATTAAACATTTACCATCACTCCCATGGATATTCCCTAATCAAGTCAATGGAGGACAACTTCTGTAGTTACTCAGCAAAGAGGAACCACAGTAAAATGAATGAGGTAACAAAAGGAAGGATTAAGGAATGGGGAATCTTTATTCAGTGGGGAAAGGAAGGGTCACCAGAACACTTCCATGAAAATACACACACACACATACACACATAATTTATAATGGGAGATAAGAGATTTAAAATGGATGCAATCTTCAGGGATTTGGTGCTCAGAGACACCCCTTTTGAAAGTATTATTCCTCCATAGACCATATTAGAAGTTTTGGGGACAATCTATATGCAGAAGGGTGGGAAGACATGGACTCAAAGGAAAAAACATGGCAAATAGGAAAAGAAAATGATCATTGGGAGGAATTTGGGTTACATATCTTGGCATCACCTCCCTGATGCCATTGTCCTCTTCAAGAATGAAGGACAAAAACATCAACTAGGGCTACATGATAGGGTAATTTCCACCATAGGGCAAGACATCCCTTCTTACTATCTCCCACAGGAATTGAGTGAGGCAAAGTTCTTAAGTCTTCTAACAGACTCTGGCTTTTCAATATTCAGCTTTGTCAAGTTATAACCTTTAAAATTACCATCCTTGTTGCTTTGCAGGTTCTTTATTCAAAGGAGATTGCTGAGGAGGCTTGGAAAGATTTGTACCTTTTTTAATTGTATAGCCTTGGTGGTGGGGAGTTGCAAGGTCAAGTCCACACATAAATCTATCTGCATAGCCCAAGTTTGCTTATCAGTTCCCCAAGTTCCTAGTCCACTTCTTCCCCTTGTCTGGTCCACTCAATGTCCAACTGTTCCTGTCCACCATTACCTTCTGTCTGCTCTGCCATGTAATTTTCTTGATCTACCCCCCTAACCTGATAACAAAGCCAGCATCATGTTAAATCTGAGTCTTACATTAGTATCAACAACTTATATAACCTAGTGGCTTCTAGGTCCAAATAAGGACTGTATGACTGACCTTAATTGTAAAACCATGCTAATTGAATGTCTAAATATGGGCCTTATTCAGTAAAGCTGGAGCAGTGTGATTAAGGGAAATTCAGACTCCAACCTGGGCCAAATAGTTTTTTCTACAATCCACCCCCTGAATTGATCTTAAATCATGGGTATAACAAAACACAATATGAAGCACAACAACCACAAAAAAAATAGTCCTAGGCAAAACAAAATGGGCATGACTTTCCAAGATATCTCAATTCACAATTGAGGCTAGGGGTATACACTCAACAATCATTATGAATCAAAACACCCCCCTCCCCATGCAGCCAGGGTATACTTCAAAGATCCTTTGGGGGTTTTATAACCCCAATCTGAGCCAGTCACTTTTACAAAGTTCAGGGGAATCCACTCCACTTGTATATTGTACCAAGTTTTCTTAAAACACTGGGGGTTGGGCAAGCCACTTGGTCAAATCCCCTGCCACCAAGTCAAGGAGGCAACACAGTAAAAATAAGCCTGAGATATATCTGGGTCCACAGCTGCAGTTCCTGCTCTGGTTGCAGCCAGGTCCACTCCAAATTGTAGTACAGGTAACACATTGGGGCTGGGGCTGGGACAAGACAAGCCCTCAATTGATAGCCTCAGATGTTGCTCTACGCCCTTCTCCCAGCTCAGGTGCAGCTGCTGCTTCTCAAGTTTACGCGTGATCTTGGGCTTGGCCTCAAGCTCGGGCTGCATTTCCTCTTCTGAGAATCAATGGCAGGGACTGTCAGCCTGCACCCCTGGAGCCAGTGCAGGCTCTGGCTTTCTGGATCCCAATCCACCAATCATAATCCCTTAAAGGGCCCACACCACATTAGGTGCATAGTGGCAGTGGCTATATATCCAGGAAAATTTCATCCAGCCTTAAGCCCCACAGCTGCAACAGCTAGCTGGCTAGGAGAGGGAATATTGGGATATTGGGGTATCCCTCCTCCTCACTATCAGAGTCAGCTATCATGATTGACTCCCACCCCAGAGCTCATCCATCCCCAAGTCCCACAGCTGCAACAACTAGGTGATGTTTTTGTCCTTCATTCTCAATGAGGACAATGGCATCAGGGAGGTTATGCCAAGACAAGCACATGAGTTGAATTTGAGTGAGGGGGTGTTTGCTAAATTACCCCCTTACTTTCTTCTCAGAGCCATCTAGGTCCAATGGCCATATATGAATCAGGATGACTGGAGATGGCCCCGAATGTGAGGCAATCAGGGTTAAGTGACTTGCCCAAGGCCAACCAGCTCCTAAGGGTCAAGTAGCCGAGGCTGTATTTGAATTCCCATTCTTCTTATTCCAAGGTCAGTGCCCTATCCACTGTGTCACCTAACCACCCAAGGGGATAGGGATGTTCCCGTTTCCCACTGCTGACATCTTCTAACATGACTCACTCCATCTTGAGCCCCTCCAATACCTCCCACTGTTGTTCCTGGCTCGAATCCTCTTTAGGTTCCATATTCTGGCTTCAATCCCTAGGACCCATTTTGGAGGAGAGTCAAAGAAACTTTCATGGCCTCTTAGCTTGTTCCTAGCTCAGGCCCTCCTTTAGGTCCTGTATCTGGGCTTCAACCCTAGGACCTTGTCTTGGAGGGCATCTAGCAATATCTCCAACAAGAAATGAATGTGTGGATTATTGGGTACATTCTGTAGCCTCTGTCTCAGATCAGGATGCATAGTAATGACTGTCAGCTATTTTGCACTTCTTGGGGAGCATCAAAAGACATAAATTTCAGATATCTACCAGGAAGATAAGCATTTAAATGGTATTCAAGAAAGAGATCTGTCCATTCTTATCATATAATGAGTTTTGCAAGTACATAATCCTAATAGTGCTCACTATGTTTGATTTCCTTGAACTTTTTTAACAGTTAAATTTGAAATATCTAATCTTACTGAACTAAAATTTTATATATCAAATACAGGTTTCTGAAATCTTAGGAAAAAAAATTTATACAACCAAAAAATAAATAAGGTAAATATCACAAAAATTCATTTTCCCTCCTTGTTTGATGTACTATGCAACAGAATGTTAACCTAGAGCAGATTCCCAGTTTATGAATGGAAGCTATGATTAAGGTTGCAAAAAAAAAATGAGAATCAGATTGTGAAGGATCTTAAATGTCAGTTGAGAAATTTGTATTTCATCCTAAAGCAAAAGGGATGTTCAAAACTGTGGTTTTGTACAGAGCACTTACATCATCAGATCTGTACTCCAATAAGGTTCCTTTGACAGCAGTGTGGAAGATGAATTAAGAGAGAAAAGACCTGGGTGGCTAGGCAGCTAGGTGGCATAGTAGATAGAGGACCGACCCTGGAATCAGAAGTACCTGAGTTCAAATTCAGCCTCAGACACTTAATAATTACCTAGCTGTGTGGCCTTGGGCAAGCCACTTAACCCCATTGCCTTGTAAAAATAAAGAGAGAAAAGATTGAATGCAGGAAGCCAAATTAGGGAGCAGCAGTTTAGGTAAGAAATGACAAGCAAGGATCTGAATAAGGGTAACTTTGTGATCGGAGAAAAAGAGGAAGGCTGTGAGATATATCATGGAGATATGATCAATAGGACCAAACAACTGATTGGCAATATGAGGATGAAGGAACAGAAGAGTCAAGGATATCTGAAATTACAAACCTGAATTAACTAGGAAGATGGTGAGGCTATCAACAGAAATAAGACATTTATGGAAGGAACAGATTTAGGGAGAAAGATTATAAGTTGTGGACATAGTAAGTTAAATATCCAAGAAAAAGAACTGACTTGTAAATGTAGGATTTAGGAGAGAAAATTGGATAGTTACTGCTCAGATCTATATTTCTACATCTAGTTACTCTCCTGAGTTCCAGTTCAAATGGTTGGGAAATAGATATCTCAAACTGTGTATCAAAAAAAATAACTCATTTTTCTTCCAAAACGTATCTGCTTCATGAACTTTTGGCCTCAGTATCCTGGAAGCCAACCAGATTTCTACCTCCACAATTTCTTTCATATATTTTGTAACAGCTTCCTAGTTGATCTCCCTGCTTCTAGTCTTCCCTCCCCCTCCAATCCATCCTCCAAAAAGCTGACAAGTGATATTTATGAAGCCCATATCTGACCATGTCTCTCTCTTTCTCTGTGAATTCTAGTGGTTCCTAATTATTTCCAGAATCAAATATAAAGTCTTCTGTTTAGCATATACAGCCCTTTACAACCTGATTGCAATCTTACTTCCAAGATCTTTTACATGTTTTTCCTCTTCATGCATTTTACAGTCCAGTTAAATTAGGATTCTTGCTATTCCTCAACATAACATTTTCATCTTCCTTCACCATGCTTTTGCATAGATCAACCCCCATGCTAACAATGAAAGGGTTCATCTCTATTTCAAGACTCAATTCAAGCATTATCTCCAACATGAAACTACTTCTGATCCATCCCTCAATGACTACTTCCCTTTTTCACATTAATTTGCTTTTATTCTCTTATAGTACTTGGCTCTTCAGTTAAAATAGAAGGTCTTAAGGAAAAGGAATTGTAGCATTCTTTGTAAATATTTTCCTGGTCCCTAGAACAAAGTGAGGCAGCTAGGTGGTTCAATGAATAGAGTGCTTAGATTGGAGTCAGGAAGACCAGAGTTAAAATTCAACCTCAGACACTGTGTAACCCAGGGAAAATCATTTAACCTCTATTTGCCTTAATTCACTAGAAAAGGAAATGGGAAATCATTACAGTATCTTGGCCAAGAAAACTCCATAGACAGTGTGATCCATGGTGTTACAAAATGCTGGACACAACTAAAAGATTGAACAACAGAAACAAGACTACAATGGTAAGCATATTTTTAATGAATACTAGCTAATTAATTGATCATGAGTGAAGATACAGGCTTCTGTGGAGAGTAGGGTAAAAAATA
Source organism: Macrotis lagotis (assembly GCF_037893015.1). Taxonomy (NCBI): domain Eukaryota; kingdom Metazoa; phylum Chordata; class Mammalia; order Peramelemorphia; family Peramelidae; genus Macrotis; species Macrotis lagotis. The sequence goes on along the minus strand of NC_133659.1, from coordinate 129,704,937 downwards.
TAGACAATATCTAATTGGTATATGAAATTAGAAGTTAAGAGGGAGAGAATGGGTCAGATAGGACACAAATATCTGGGCAAATTTTAACAGAATTGCTTAGCTACTACAAATGCATTCTCTTATGGTGCTGATGTATTTTGCAGTTTTCAAGGGATACTTGATGGTGAAGAGCTATCTTGTGAAGTTAAATATTCACACAGAGCCATATAATAAAACAACAGGAAAGAGGAGCCAAAAATCACCTGTGAACTGGGTTTCCAGACCTTCAATTTCCTCTATCACAAGCCTTTGAATTTGGACAACTAAGTTGCTTTATTTCTCTTGGTCTCAGTTTTTGTAAAACCAGTAGGTTGGGTTCAATAAAAACTCACATTTTTATAATTTAAGCTTTAAAGTCTGCAAAGTGTTTTCCTCACAACAACCTTCTAAGAAGGGTAGTGCAAGGAATGTCACTCCCATTTTAGAGATGAGGAAAGAAGTTAAAAAATTTGTCTAGGGTCACACAGCTAATCAGAATTTGAACTCAGATCTCGTTATTCAAGTTAGTCACACTTTTTTGTGAGATTTTAAATAAATATTAACTTTTGGAATGCTTCAATATGCAATGAATTTGTGCCCTTATGACTTTTAAATTTTCCTTCACAATCTTTGTGATTCTATTTATTTGTTACTATTAAAAAGAAACCAACAGATTTTAGCTTTGGAGATTAGTCGGTAGGCTAGCTAGTTAGTCAACAAGCATTTTATTTTTTTCTTTAAAAAATTTTTTTCCAACAAACATGTTTCAGACATTTACTAGGGCTCAGTTATTATGCTAAGAGTTAGTTATATAGAAATAAGACTTTCTCTTAAAAGAGAAGGCAGAAGGAGTAATTAGTTTAAAAGACACAAGAATGGGGACGACTGGGTTTCCCAATGGATAGAACACTGGCCCTGGAGTCAGGAGTACCTGAGTTCAAATCCAGTCTCAGACACTCAATAATTACCTAGTTGTGTGGCCTTGGGCAAGCCACTTAACCCCATTTGCCTTGCAAAAAAATCCTAAAAAAAAAAAAAGACACAAGAATGGACACTGTTAACCAGATTATCAGATTAAATGGTTTTAACCAGCTCTTCATAGATCAGAAAACAGGAAATTGTAGTATTACTTCCAAAATTCCATATACACACTGCTTATATTTTTGATCATCCACTGTTCATTATTTCTTAGATTTTTACCATTATGAATTATAGCAGGGTCAAACAAAAGAATTTTAAGATCCTGCTACCAAATATACATATTCTAAATGAATTGTTTAAAATGTAAACATACTTAGAGATTTTTCAAAATTATTTATCACTTCCTGAATTTTCTCAGAAAATTCCAATCTGTTGGGAGTTAGAAAGAGATTTGCATGGAATTCTGGAACTCTATAAGAGAAAATAACAGAGGTTTTAGAGGAACACAGTAAATGACATAAAACAGGTTTTTTGGCTTTGAATCACACAATTTTCTGTTACTTACTCTATCTGGCTGTCATCATGGTCCATTGAATATTTTTCTCCCATTTTGGATACTAAAGAGAAAGAATAAAAACAAAGTGAAGGCTAGATCAGCAAAATGAAAGTTTACTAAGCATGAATAGTGAATAAAATTACCATTAGCAGAAAATATATTCAGTTCATAAGTGAAATGAATTTTACTATGAATGTATTTATGATCATTTTGAGGTCATATTTTAAGGCAATTTATCAAATGTGTGCAAAGATACATTCAAATTATATAGAATAGAAAATATTTTCTTTTTCTGATACCTTCCAGTTATTATTTCATAGAATCATAGGATTACTCATCTAATCCAGAATGAATTTTAGAAGTCATCTAGTCTGGGATAATTTAATTTTATAGATAAACAAAATGAAACCTGGAAGAGGAAGAAGACAAAGAGAAGGAAGAGGAGGAAGAGAAATACCAGCATTCCCTACCTTCTGTTTGAATTGGCAGGGTTCAGGAAGACATCTACTACTACACTAAGGTAACATGATAAAGATAGTTAATACAAAATGTTTTACTCAAATCTGATTCACTACTTCCCACAGATACAAATAGCTTCTGCAAGAGGCTAAAAGAATTGTGCCAAGTCACAGAGATGGTAGGTGATAGGAGTGGCATTTGAACCTAAATAAGATGCCCCCTTTTCTTACCAGAATTTTTCTTCACTGTTGAATTATAATTTAATTCTTTTGGAAATTTTTGAAAATAGTACACCTATAATTTTGGTAGAAACATTAAATGGGCCATCTGATTTCATCTCATCCAAAGGTTCCAAAAGATCACTAGATCCCTGATCTGTCCACCATATCATTCAGTAAGACTGATTTCAAGCTTTTCATCTGGAATAGTCTCATCTTTTTCAATATTTCTAAAGATTTGTAGTTTTATTGGTATGATTATACCTTCCATCAATGTAGTTAAAAGTCCTTTGCATCTTAGTAAATGGGTATTACCTTTGACCATTTTTAGGCCTTGTTCCTGAAGAACAGATGATCAAAAATCTAGAATAACAAAAATCTAGAATAATAGATTAAAAATCTAGAATAATAGATAGAATTTGAACTCAAGTATTTCCAAAATCAAGTTCATAGTCCTATCCATTATACTGTCTATCTTCCCCCTAGGGGATGCAGAATATAATATATGCTATCAGATATGATCACTCTGTTAAATTATCTTTTTACATGTCCTTTCTTACCAGGGAGGATTAAATGGAGAAGGTGAGTATGTTAAGAAAGGATAGTGAAGTATATTCTTTATTCCCAAATATCATCCTTTAGAGTGTCAACTATATGGTGAGCATCAGCTGATCTCAGCTAGCCTGGCAAACAATGACAGACCCAGTTTGTGAAAGGACCTGTGATTGAAATGCTTCCACTTTTGGCAGTACCCGCAAAGCCGGTAGAGACATTAAGAACTTTGGGTTCTCTCCATGCTAAGACTGAGGTATCAGAAGGAAAAATAAAATGCCCATTTTTCTTACCAGAATATTTTCCTTCAGAGCCAAATTGTCTAGTTCTTCTGGGAATTTTGGCAAACAGTGAATCTATGGATTTGAGGGAAATGTTGAATGGACTTTTTAATTTCATTTCAGCCAAAGGTTCCAAAGGTTTGAAGTGAAAACTTTCATGCTCCTTTAAAGAATGTGAAGGAGTCTCAAAAAAATCAGTCTCCTCATGACTTTTTTTAGGAATTTTCAAATATATATGTACTTCAAATACTGCTTCATTTTGATTCCTTGAGTCTTTTCTCAAATTGAGATTCTTAAACATCTAAGAGACACAATAAAATGTCAGTGATCTTATACATTTAAAATATTTTAAAACTAAAATGAAAAAAATGAAAAATCAAACTGCATTCCAATCATTGAATAACACATAAAATGTTCTATTTATTCCTATTTGCCTTCATACTACCATATACTTTAACATTCATCTATGAATTTAAAAAAATGGAAGAATTACTTCAAGTCATTCAAATTCCATTGTTGAATGAACTGCATTTTATTGTTCAAATGCTATCTTTATATCAGGATCATTTTGGTATAGAATATCCAGTCAATGGACCACATTTTTCAAATAAATCCTATATTCTGCTTACTTCAAATAGTTTTCATAGCAGATACAGATTGCAGAATACTTTAATACAGTGATGAATGAAATGAAAAATATTAAACTGACACTTTGATTAAACTATCAATACAAAATATAAGATGGTCTAGTTTTCAAGTTGTTGACAAATACTTTTCATGGAATGAAAAGTAAATTGGTTAGGAGCATTATAAATATTGTGATCTTAAGTTGCATTAAAAGAAAAAAAAGTGAAGAATTCCAATTTAAATGGTAATGTAAAAGATCATAGAAGAGCTGGTACTCCAATAAATATTTTTTAAAATCAAGATAATGATCAAGAAATCCAAATAGCACCAGGATTTCCCTAAAATATAGCTAGAAGCCTATGAGCAATGAAAAAGGGAGTCATATTAGAGAAACCAGCAGGAGCACCAGGAGTTAGAAATTTATTAGGGCTTTCTTTGACTAGATAAAGTTCAAGGGTATCTAAAGCCTGAAGCACTTTATTGGGAAAAGGGAGGGGAAAGTAGATTTTTTGCCCATTAAAAATCAATTTAATTTGAAAATGATCAAAGTACTCATGAATGCATATTTCAAAAAACCATACAGAACCAGAGGGCAAAGTAAAGATAAATGTACCAATCACTTCCTATAACAAATGTCAAAATAACAATATCCAGAAATATTATAGCAATAATCCAAGGTTTCCAGGTAAAAGGATAAAAATATTGCAATAGGTTATAAAGAAAGAGTTCAAATATGAAGAAACTACAATAAGACTCACACAAGTTCTGGTAACAACATACATAAAGAAAAGAAAATCTTGGAATGCAATTTTCCAAGGGACAAGTGATATGCAGTGAATGCCCAGTGATACTGGGCATAATACCACAATCATGAGTGGATCTATTATACAGTAGAGGATTTTCAAATATCTGTGACTAGAGTTGAATGAAACCTTCAAAACTAAAAGTCAAGAGGAAATGAGACATGTAAACATATTTGAGCAATTGGAGGTATTTAAATGATAATTAAGTGCTTAAATCCATAAAAGGGGAGAAGAGACAAGAATCTCCTCAGGGATTTATATGAAGAATTTACTAAGATGAACACTAGGTCTGGGTAGCTTTCTTTTTCTTCTGTTTTGATGATTTGAGAAAATTTAAATAAAGAAACACACTATGTAAAATTTGAGGAAGAAGAAAGAATTTACTATTTCTTATTACTGGTTGCTAATTTTTTTGGGTCAGAGAGAGGGCTCATCCTGGGTTGGGGTGGGGAGTGGTTTAAAATACCTGAGGTAAAACCAAAAATCATCAATAAACTACATTTTAAATAAAACAGAATGGGAGAGTTATTATAAGTAAGAGGTCAATAGATGAACAAAGTTCTCAAAAGAAAAATTGCAAACTATGAACAACTATGTGAAAGACTACTCTAAACCCTAAGAAGAGAATGCAAAATAAAATAACTGAAGTTTTCACCTTATATCCAGAAAACAAGCAAAATTTAAAGAAAAAGACAAAACAATGTTAGAGGGGCTACAGGAAATTAAGCACTATAATACTAGTGTGGGATCGGTGACTTCCATTTTGAAAAACAATTTGGAATTATACTAACAATAAAAAAAGACTCATCTACCTAGAAATCCTACTGTTTGCCATATACCCTAATGTCAGTAAAGACTGAATAGTCTCATATATACCAAATTACTTATAGCAACGCTTTTTTGCATAGTAAAGAAATGGAAACAAAATGGGTTCTCACTCATAAAGGAATAGCTAAATACACTGAAATAGAGAATGGAATTAAATATTATTGATTCATCAGAAATAAGGAATATTAGGGAGTTAGAGGGGCTTGTAAGGGAAGATGTATATGAAGAACCAGAAAACCAGAAAAGCAATAAATACATATATGTATGTATTTATTACTGTTCTGGTTCTTCATACATATACATATAAATATATATGTATCTATATATTTATACAGTCTCTAAAATAGTTTTAATGGAAACTAAACCAAAAGGAATGGACCACTGCCATTTCACTGGAAAGATGAAGGTTTATAGTTATGAAAGTTTGCAAATGCTGTCGGACACAGGTACTGTATTTACTGATTTTTCTTAATTTTTATTTCTTAGAAGAGAAGACTCAGAATTTGAGAAGTAGGATAAAGGAGTATGATATTTGACTGTGAAATAAAAACAAAAGTTACCAACAAAATGCTTTTTAAGGGTTGGAAAAATAAAATTAGGGGTTGAACTAAATGATTTGTATAATCAATTCAAATTCTCCAATTAAATGAATTTTATGAATCCATGAGAATGTCTTTATTCAAACATGACACAGTGGTTCTTTAGGGAAAACAAACATGACATTTGATTGATAGAAGTATAACTCCATTGAAACAATATTTCCATTTAGCATAAAATATTTATCTAGGACCCAATTATTTACTAATTTGTTTCAACCAGCATTCAATGAAGCAAAATTTGAAATTCCTTTGATTTTTATAATGAAATTAGGTTTACATATAACTATATATGAAACCAAATTTTCAGAGACATATGACTTTATCTGTGTGCTATGATGAGATGTACTGTAACATTTGACTATATTATTCATTGCTGTGACTTCTTTTATACAATGAATGTATTCCTAAAAAGAGTTTACAAATTACAAATTTACAAATTAAAAATCCTAGATTTTGTTATTTACAAGAAAATAGCATTTAATTCCCCTATTTCCCTCATTTACAAATTTTATGAGTATGAAAATAATATTGTCCTTTGTATTTGAAAACAACATTATTGACCAGGAATTGTCAAAAACAATGCTATATGATAATCTGAACATTAAAAATAAAAGTTATGATTGTTACAAGAGAATTTGAAGATGAAACTATAAATATTTCAAGCCAAAATAACACTCTACCACAATCGGAAAATACATAAGAATTTTGGTTACAACTACTAGACTATTTTTCATGAAAGAGTAGGTATCGTGGTCAGGCAATATATACTGAATAGTTATCAAGGACCATACTATTCTTTTGTGGGAAAACATATATAATATGTGTATTTATGTATATACGTATGTATGTATAATTGTGAAGTAGTATTAACATTGGGTTCTTGAAAATTTCGTCAGTGAAACAATCAGAAAGACCACTACAGACATAATTTTAGTATATGTATCATCTATGGAAAGGGTGGTTATGTTGGGAAGTTCTATGAAGAAATGGATAAGATCCTTCAAATCAAGTCAGCACATTCTTGAATATTGGATATTCAAGGAGGGAATAGCTAAAGATGTCAAGAAATATATTGGAAAATATGGTTCAATATATTAGGTTGAGAGGAGAAAAGGACCTAAGGGTATGTTTTTCCTCCTTGTTTTTGAAATCCAGAGAAGTTACCCAAGGTCATAAAGGTAATGAGCATTACTGTAAAATTTAAATCTGGGTTCTCTATCTCCAAATTCATAGTTCAAGAAAAGTCAAAGACATTGACAAGAAATAATGGGAAAGATAATTAGGATACTGTCAAATGTTCAGGAAAGAAAACTAATAGGCTCTGTACATTTGATGGACAGAAAAGCTGTATGATCAATAAATAGCACCCACAGATAAATAGGAGAGTGATGTAGGAATTTACAAAGTTCTTTTAATAACTCCCAATCTGAAACAATGGCCTATCTTTTTAATACCAGTAATCTTCCAGGATTCTTATATGGTAAAGAGACATGCAACACAAATAATCTGAAATATTTAATGTATTATCACACACAGGATATGAGCAGACTACTAAGAAAAACCAATAAGAAACTTTGAAAATCAGGATGAGAATTAAAGGAAGGAAATCACCAGGAAAATATATGTTTAACAAAATAAAAAAGATTGGCTATTTTGTGAGTGCAAAAGGAAAACATTAAGAGTTAGGTGATCCGATGGTAGGAACAAATGGTCAGGAGAGCAAAGAAGACCTCAAAAGCATGCCATCCTTTAGCAAACCTATGGAAGAAAATGAAAAAGAGAGGAACAAGACAGGCAATTATGAATGAATTGTGATTTCCATCATTGCTAAGAATATATAAATTTATAAGAACACAGATTCATTTGAGTACTGTATAAGCTGGCTAGGTAAGTACAAAAGTCTCATCAATGATTCTCAGGGCAAGATCATATTTTTCTTTTTTTTTAAGATAAATTTTTCTAAGAATTTTTGTTCAGCAAAAAGAGGAAGGAATTGTTAGATTACAAACACTGGTTGATGATACTACTCAAAGTATTAACTATGTAAGCTTCAAGAACTCACTGGACCATTCAAATTTAGTATTGAGGAAATTAGTGTAGCCAACCACATTACAGGTTCAAGGCCAACTTGAATAATTAGGTGTTCAATCTCTACTTATTAAATATGTAGCATAAGTTGTAATAAGCAATAAGATGTTATATGCAATTAAAACATATAACAGGTAATGAGTGTCACTAATCATCAGCAGCAGTTTTATAATGAGAGATAAAATATAGGAAAAGAAAATGAAAATCCCAGACAATCCTCTACATACAAATAGAGGAATTTAAGGTTGGCTAGACCCCAAAAGAGAATCATACAATAGTTTTAGAATTCAGAGGGATCACAGAAGCCATTGAGTCTAATCCCATTATGCAAATAAGGAAACTGAAATCTGGGTAGGGTGAATGACTTGTATAGGGGTCAAACAACTAATAAATGGGCGAAGGAGCTTTATAAAATCAAGTTTTCGACTTGAAACCCTTACCACATCCACCTGCTTCTATTTAAGAGGGGAATGATCCATCTCTAGGTCATTTCCTTATTTATTCTCATACTGTGTTTTCACAAAACAAGGGGATACTTTCTAATATTTCTATGTTACTAAAATTGAACATCTTTATCACTTATTAAACAATTAACTCTGAAACTTCCCTCCCCATAAATACTTGCTCATCTTTCTAGATCAATCCCCTAATTTTCTGGGCTTAAATAATTTCCAAAAATATGGATCACTTATGGATTATTTATTAACACTATAGCAAATAAAAGACAAATTTAAATATCAGCAATTCAGATTTGAGAGAATAAAGCCAAAGTTACAGCATGAGTAACTTCTTAATTCTTGAAATAATTCTACCCCTTAGCTGTCTAAGAAAACAAAGTTTCTCAAGAACTCTCTTTATAATATTTCTTTGCAAAAGTTAAAACAGTTCTCTCACAAAGGAAGTATTTTCCCCCTCTTCTTCAGTCTCCTCCTGACAGGTACATCTCCAGAATAACCATTAAAGCTGTTGGGCAGGGGCAGCTAGATGGCACAGTGGAAAAAGCACTGGTCCTGGAGACAGGAAGATCTGAGTTCAAATTCAGCCTCAGACACTTAATAATTAATAAGCTGTGTGAACTTGGGCAAGTCGGTTGCCCTGCAAACATCAAAAACAAATAAACAAAAACTGTTGGGCTCTTGAAATCCTATTACCTCTTAAACAGTCAATAAGAGTATCTATAATTCTTTGAAGAAGATATTAAAAGTTAATAGTATGCAAAAATACTGTTGGGGTCTATTTTGTAAAAATTTTTAATGAATCATGAACATTTTATCTAGTAATGTTGGTTATTTGCCTTGAGAGATCTACATTCATTTGCTATTTCCCCTTTTGCTCACACTGTGGTGGCTGACCATTCCAAACTGTCAGCCAGAATTTCCATGACTACCTTCCTTTATCTCCTGAATGTCACCACTAAATAGAGCACATGCATCAATCATACAAACTATATTCAATGGGAAGGGGAAAAATAGCTTCTTTAGTCTAGAGTCTGTTTATTACATTGAAAAACAGAGTTCATTTTACCTTTGTAATATAATCTTGTGAAAATATTTCAGTTTTTACCTCACAAGGTCCTTTCTTATCTTCCAAATCTTTTGGCAATTTGAATATGCTGTTCTTTTTTGCCCTAAATTAACAAAAACAACAAAAACTAGAGACAGCTTTCCATTTTCTACTATATATTAAAAAAGTTGTTTAATTAGCTTATGTGATAAATTAGCTAACAAAGCGAGTATTTAAAATGTTTTAATTTTTAAAGAATGTCCTTGCTATGTGACTTCAAAGATTACCACATAATTTTCTTATTTCTGTTGGTTTTTATGACTTTTGAATCACACGAGACAAATTTAGGTTTAACTTTTACCAATTAAACAGGACTGTGTAGAAAAATCTCTGAATCTTGTTTTCTTCAACAGTAAATAAAGAGATTGGAATGGTTTTATGATTTATTTAATTCCATGTTTGGTTTTTAAAATCTACAAAATATTTCTTGACATTTTCAAAATAGCCACAAATAATTTTAATTACTGTTAAAACCTCCAAAGAACAATATAATAGAATGCAGCCTGAATTATACTTATCTTTACTTTGGCATGCAATCAATGGATCAAAAAAAGTACAAAAATGCATTTAAAGATAGGAAGTAGTAATGAAGAACTAATTAGTGAAATGCTTTGTCACCTCCAACATAAATAGCAAAGTGAAAAGTCTGACTTTTAAAAGTATTTATAGAAATACAGATAACTCATGTATAAATCTGTGTTTTAAATCTGTGTTTTTACATACACTTTTTTGTTATTATCCAGGCCTGAGAGTTCATCAGCTGAGGTAACTCCTGATATGGAAACTCCTTTCAGTAATACAGATTAATAACACATATGCTTAGTATTTCAGAGTACTGTACAAACTACTGAGGGATAGTTACTTTCTCAAGGGAACACAAAATCAGTAAGTGCCAGAGATAGGGTCTGAACACCAGTCTTCCTGATTTCAAGGCCAGTCCTCTATCCAGGAATGCATTTTCATAAAGAAAGAAATACCTTCAAAAATATTTGGAATAATGTCTGTGCTGTATTTTAGTCTGATTGGTTGAAGTATTTAGTAAGTACTTCTTGGAATTGGATTCGTTTTCTCTTAAATTTTAGCAATTCCTCTGTTAGCCATGCTTAGAGCTAAAATTAGAAGATGTGCATACCATGCACATGGACAGACAAAATTCAGAGATAAATGAACTACTTTAAGTTTAGGAACAAAATATAATAAAGTTTTATAGAAGAATATGTATGGCTAATTTCAGTTATGATCATATAAAATACTAGGAACAGGATTTTCTGATTGATTTTAATATTACTAGATAGTTCTCTCAAAACCTTGTCAATGCATTTAAGAGAAAATTATTACATATTCTTAATACAAGAAAAATAAAGAAATTACTTTATGAGGTCTTTATTCTTTTTTTCTGTTGAACATCTCATTTTGCTAGATGTACTAAGAAAATCCAAAAATAGTTTGACTGCCATCTTCACCAGCTGTCGGATCATTTCTTGGAATATGTAGTCAACTAATTTAAGAAATCTTGAAAATGTTTCTATCAAACGACGATGCACAGGTGCGTCAATATGTTCTATTTTGTTTTCAAGTGGTTCATTCTCAAAACAACTTTTTATTCCCCTCTTTTCTGCAACCTTAAAGTAAATTTGAAGGAAAAGAACATTTCTTGAAATATCATAGTAATTATATTGTAGTATTATTTGTCTAATACAATGAAATAAAATATAATAAATTTAAAATTCACTGTAACAATATATTGTCTTAAATCTAAATCTAGAAAAACCCTACTATTACATATTTTTATTATTACATCTTAAATCAGCAAACCACTTGTAAACAGTTCATTGATTCTTGGATATCAGTCAAGAAATTTCAAGGAGTAGCTATGCTATTGATTTTATCTATAAATGTCTTTATGTCTTAAGCACAAAAACTAAACTCATGCTTAGGAAAAAGAGGAATATAAGCCACAAAAGAAGAAAGTTCAAGAGATCCTAGAATAGGGCCAGGGCAATGAAATAAATATAATGCTTTGAGGTTATGGCCTGGATGAATATCAAGCAAAAGGGGCTGAGAAGGAACAGTCTACAGTCTGATAGATAGGAGTAGAACCAGGAGAGAGTAGTATCCCAAAAACCTAGAGAGAAGAGAGAATCAATGAGGAGTGGGTAGCCAGCAGTGTCAGTGAGCACAGAGAGGTCAAAGAAGATGACGACTGAGAAAAGATTAGATTTGGCCAAAAAGAAGAGAGAGAGAGAGAGAGAGAGAACTTTGGAGAGAGAGAGAGAGAGAGAGAGAGAGAGAGAGAGAGAGAGAGACAGAGAGACAGAGAGACAGAGAGACAGAGAGACAGAGAGACAGAGAGACAGAGACAGAGACAGAGAGACAGAGGGAGGGAGAGAGAGAGAGAGAGAGAGAGAGAGAGAGAGAGAGCGAGCAATTTTTGGCTAATTAAGGTTGGAAGGTAAATTACAATGGATTAAGAAGAGAATGACAGAAAGTGGAGGTCCCTATTATTTTTCAGAAGTTATACTCATGTAAGGAAATGCAGGATCCAGGATCATTGGAGAGGGAAACAGAAACGAATATCACTAGAATATATAATATTCCACAAGGGCAGAAAGATGAAATAGATGAGAAGTTTTGGAAATGAACCATAATATTCAGGCAAAAAGTCATTAATATAAATGAGAAAATTCAATTTTCCAAATATTTATGAACATTCTAGTTGCCAACAAACAGTACAACTAACATCTTCACTTCCCTTTCTTATAACTCTATTCTTCAAAAAGTAGAGGAACAAGGGAAAATACCAGTCTGTATTTGACTGCCACCAAAAAAGACCTGGTTCCTAGATTGCAAATGACCACTCACCCTTTTCTTTTCTTTTTTTTTTGCAAGGCAAATGGGGTTAAGTGGCTTGCCCAAGGCCACACAGCTAGGTAATTATTAAGTGTCTGAGACCAGATTTGAACCCAGGTACTTCTGACTCCAAGGCCGGTGCTTTATCCACTGCTCCACACTGCTCCACCTAGCCGCCCCATGACCACTCACTCTTATGGGACTCTAATAAAGAAAAAAAAGAAAGTTGAGCACATTCTAACATGCAAATCTCAACTGAAGGAGAGCAAATTTCCAAGATCTAGAAGAATGATGAGTAGGATTTGGATGAAAATTGTACAGCAGAAGTTGACCCAGAAAAGATGAGATGCTCTCAAGAACAAAATTCTGAAGATCAAGAAAAAAATCAATGCTGATGAAGAGATAGACAAGAATTGTCTAAGATCAACTAAAATTCTTAAAATTTAAAATTTAAAGAATTTAAATCTTAAATTTTAAATTAAAAAAATTTTAAATCAAAAAAATTTAAAATAATAAGGAAGAAATGAGGTAATCAAGATAAACACAGAAATGTGGCAGGACAAAAAATGAGCAAATAAGGAAAGTAAAGGAAAAGTCAGAGGTTTTGTTATTATTGTTGCTGTTGTTTTTAATAAAATATGGGAGAAAAGGAGAATCAAAGCAAGGATCATTAGCACTCCTAAGGATGGGACATAGAGAAAGTAGATTTTGCTCAATTCTGATTTTGCTTCTATTTTACTGGCCAAAAAGACTGATATTTGGGTTGGAAAGCACAGAAAAAAATAGTAAAAAAAAAAGAGTATGATTATCCAAAATAAAAGAAAAACAAACCTCATGAGAACAGTGTTGTCTTTGAGAAGTTCAAGTCAACTTTTTGTTAATTATGTCCAACTCTTTATGAGAAAACTGAGATAAACAGGATTACATATTCTGCCTGGGGGCATACATCTATGCCTAAGGCCAAATTTGACCTAAAGTTCTCCTGACTCCAAGAATGGCATTCTATCCACTGAGTCAGTTAGCTTCCAAGATCAACCATACCCTCTGGTTCTGAGAGAGCTGGGGAATGTTTTGCTGAGGTACTGTCAGTGGCATCTGAAAGCTCATAAAGAAATGGAGAGGTATTGAAGGACTGGAGCAGGGCAAATACTATCCCAATGAGCAAAGCAGGAAAAAGATAGTTGGTAAATTATAGGTCGATGAATGACTTTGACTCTATTTTTTGGCTAACTTAGAGCATCTTGTAATTAAAGGGATGATGAGTGAATAGAAAACTAATGCTTACAAGGACTCAGAAAGATTAAGTCATACAAGACTCACTTGATTTTTCTTTTTGGATAACTAGATTAGAGAAATGCTGTTAGCTTACTTAGGTTTTGGCAAAGAGATTTGATGATGTATTCATACTATTATTATCAAGATGCATAGGCATAGGGACTACACCCCAAGGCAGTTCAATGGATTCCAATCCAGTAGAATGGTCAAATTCAAAGACTAATCACTGGAGATTTGCTGCCAGCACAGAAAGTGGTCTTCCATGGATTGTGCCAACGATCTGTTCTTGTAACTATGTTGTTTAACATTGTTAATCAATGACTTAGATAAGAGTCCAGGTGGTGTCCTTATCAAATGGCAAATGCCCAAAGAAGTAAAGGATAGTGAACACTGAGCATAACAGAGAAAGGACCCAAGCAGATGTTAGTATAGAAGTTTTGAATGCATCTGTTAAGACAAAATTGTCTAAATATTAATAAAAATTGGACTTGTTCTTTCTATCCCAAACAGGGACAATGAAGGGAAATTGCAGAGGCAAATCTAAACTTGATGTCAGGAAAACTTTCAGAGCAATTGGAGCTATTCCAAAAGTGGAGTGGATTTTCTCCTGGATGCTGGGTTCCCCCATGGTAGAGATCTTCAAGCAAAGGTGGAATGACTAGTATTGAAAAGTAGAGGGGAATAAGCATTTATACAGCATCTATTATACTCTGTGCTAAATGCCTTTACAGATATAAACTCTTTTGATAGTTTAATAATAAATATTGGGCATACTAAATTAGCTGTTCTCTTTGAGTTATGGCTTATATTACTCCTGATGTCCCTCTTAGTTCTGCAATTCTATAAGACACACTTAATTGCTTGAAGCCTAAAAGAAAGCTAGTTTGACTGATTTATTGAAATACCAAAAGGCCTTTAAGAATATTTTTAAATTTTATTTGCATATTTAAGATTATAAAAAATAATCAAAATCATTATCTCCTGGGAAACTTTCAGAATGTTTAAAAAAACTTCAAAACAAAACTTTAAAACTAAATAAAATGTGGACCAGTTTTCACTGAAAAATGAATCAATCTAAACTAGTGAAGAATGAAGAGATCTTTCAAAGTGCAGTATTCTTACTAATAACCCAGTTAATGAGTAATATGTGGTAAAGGCAATTTGTTGTTAACATGAACTTGAGAACCTATTGAGTGTCTTGCTTTGTTTTTTCTTTTAGCTATTTGTCCAAAATGATAGTGATTCCATGATTTTTCTAAACCTCAAAGAGCTTTGATGACTGATAACACTAAATTAAGTAAGACAGTAAACAAGAGATCAAAAGACTTAAGTGTCAGGGATGATGTTATAAAAACTTTTTTAATTCCCAAACAGAAAGGACTCCCTATTGATGGAGAAGTTTAGCAAATTCTCTTACTTGGAGGTGACACTGAACACTTGCATCTAGTACTGAAACTCTGTGGTTTCTCCTCACCTAGATCTCTCATTATACAAAATATGTTTATATCTGATTAATTACTGGGAAAAATAAACCAGATGGAAAATATATGTAATTGTCACTGAGTTATTCCATTAGTTTATCTTAAATAGTACTAGAGATGGACAATGAGCTGAGTTCAGAACTGAAGAGAAGGAAATGGGCTGAGACCAATTTAGGAAACTGCAGTACAATGATCCTGGATGTCTCATAGTTGTAATAGCTTATTGTTTATAACACTGATATTCTCCCAGTGAAATTTTAACAGTTGAAAATCAAAAAACATAATTATAAGAAGAATCAAAATGGTGACAGAACCAAATAGCAAGGAAAACAAACATGGCAGTTGTCACTATAAAACATTAAGAAATTATCAATGACATTTTAGGGTCAGCTAGATGCAATGGATAGGGAGCTAAGTCTGGGGTTAAGAAGACCGGTGTTAGACACTTATTAGCTGTATGACATGGAGCAGGTTATTTCACCTAATCTTCCAGGGCTATTGTGAAGATTGAATGAGATAATATTTATAAATGCTTGACAAAGTGCCAAGCAAATAGTAGACTATATAAATGTTAGTTAATATTGTTATTATTAGTTCTATGACAGTAAAGGGAAGCTAAATAACAAGATTAAAGGAAAGTGAATGGACTTCATTTGAAAACTTCACTGGTATCCACAAATATTAAAAGAACTAAGCAAAGACCATCAGCACACCCTATGGATGGTTTCTAGAAAGACATGGATAGTAAACAATAGCGAGTAAAATGGCATGGGATGGGTTGTAATCTGTAATGGGGTGGGGGTGGGGGAGAGTACCCATGTAGATGGGACTACAGATACAGCTAATTATTTACATGTGTGTGTGTGTGTGTGTGTGTGTGTATCAACACATGTATGGTAAATCTAAACCCTAACAGAAAACAATTTAATTCTGTGGATGTGATAATTATTAAACAAATAATGAGGAGAATTTCTTAAAACAGGAATATTACCACAGTTTTATAATTTTTAATAACAGGCTCTAGCTTGTTCCTCTATCCTTAGAAGCTGTCTCCATGCAATGTTCCTAAGAGCCATGAGAGGTCTCATTCAGCTACTGAATCACACCATGAGTAACTGATTCTTTTCTTTCTCCTTGACCATATGAACCATGGAGAGAAGAGAGCCAGAGGCAGGGGTTTGCAGGAGCCAGGTATTATCAATTAGAGAGAGAGAAATCAGTTAAAATTTTCAATAGATGCATTTATACCTTAGAAACTGGCACTACACATCAGGGCTTAATTTATTGTTTTACTGATTTTATAGACTTAATAAAGTGATGGAGGAAATGTTAAAAGCGCAGATTAAAATTTTAAAATGGGTCAGGCATACATTTTCCCTGTTGTTAAACATTTACCAGCAAAATTTTTGTTAGAAAGAACACAAAAAGGACTCAACTAAATGATCCAAAATGCCTTGTGAGATTATGACCTTCATTAGCTGTAAGCCTTCATAGGACAAATAAACCATTAATGACTGTAATGATAAAGATCACCTACAGCAAAATAAATGGTCTCTGGAAGGACTTCTGAAACCAAATGGACTCCCAAAGCTACAAGGAAATTCTAAGAAGGTTGAATTACAAGTGAGGTTTCTGGGTGAATTCTACTAGGCCAGATACTACTGGGTAGAAATCACAGCTGGATCAGGTGCCAACAGATGTGCTTGTAACTTTGGGCAAGCCAGTGAACCTTTTTGGAACTCAACTTCCTCAAATATAAAGTGAAGAGGTTACATACTATGATCCTATGAGTGACTTGCCCAAGGTCACATAACTAGACAATTATAAAATGTATGAGGTCACATTTGAACTCCAGTGCTTCTGATTCCAGGGCTGGTGCTCCATCCACTGTGCCACCCAGCTGTCCCTTATCATTTCTTTTTAAAAAATTAATACTAAAATAACACTAGGTGATAGTGTCATTTAATGATTTTTTAAAAATCAGACTTTTATTTTAAATTTGAGGCAGCTAGATGGCTCAGTTAACAAGTTCTAAGCCTGCAGCCAGGAAAACCTGAGATAGAATCTAGTCTCAAACATTTATCAGCTGTGCTAACCTGGGTAAGTCACTTAACCCTGTTTGTATCAGTTTCCTCATCTATAAAATAGGGGTAATAATAATACCTATCTCACAGGGTTGATGTGAGGATCAAATGAGATAGTTTAACTTGAAAAGTGTTTAGCACACTGACTAGCACATAATAAGCTCTTTATAAATTCGATTTACCACCACCACCACCACCATCATCATCATCAAATGCATGATTGAGTGGTAAAATGTCTTGGTGAAACATGCCTACTGCTTTTTAGCTCATAAAAATAGAACCATAGCTTTGTTCTCCAGCCAGTAATAATAATGTATCACAATCACAGGCAAAGTACTTAAGAGGTACTGAATACTGAACTTATAAATCCAAATCTATTAAGTGATGTCATAAATGTCCAATTGTAATGCTAAAGAATTCTTCCTTATATTTCAGCTACACTGTGCTGTCCATGTTTACTCAGTGGGTCCCTGTGCAATTTAGGAATGCTGGTAGCCTGCACACTACCATCAGATTAACCTTCTGAAAATAGGCTCTTCATTGCCTATAGAATGAATGTCAAAGTTAGCATAGTATTGAAGGCTCTTTTCAAGTTGGTCACAGTCTTATTTATTCAATTACTTACATACAAACCCAAGTTTCCTTTAGTACACCATGCTTCTCACCTTTAAAGCCTTTCCAAAAGTCTTTTCTAAATTGACTAAACCATTCATTAAACCTCCATTGATCACCCATGCAGGAAAAGATATTATCCTCTCTGATTTTTTTTGTCTCATCTTATTTGTGTCATCTCCTACAACCTTAAACTGTTTTTTTTTATCTTTTCATGAATGTATCAGTGTCTATACCAAGGTTTACTCTCATTGAGGAAGTTCTTTGTATTCTCCAAAGTGCCTTACAAAATGTGTTGTATATAAAAGGTAATCAATAAATATCAATAAACTGTTTAGTCCTTTTCCTCAACCTGACTTTTCCCTGCTCCTTTCAGGACTATATAACTTGGAGCAATGACTCAACTTAAGACATAGAAATTATTCTTCTATAATCTTGTAAACTTAGATGATCAGAAAGGATGGAAGAGTTTCAACAGATATATGGCATAGCATTTAGGGTTCTAGTGGGTAAATATAGAGAAATAAGATTATCTTCAAGAATTACCTGTAAAAATGTGTTTTTAATCACTGAAATTATGGTCTCCTTAAGTTCCTCCACTTGTTTTAGGGCTTGGATGGTTTGCTTGAACTGTGCCTCACAAAACTCACTTAGAGTGTAGGTATGGGATTGATCCAGCTAAATACAACAAGAATAAAATATAAGCCTTTGAAAGTCAAGCTTCATTTACAAGACTAAGACAATAAGAACATTCTGATCATCTTTTAAGGTCATAAAAGAATGAAATAAATGACATTTCAACATATCTGTGAAAACAAGCAAACAACCTGATATTTGAAAGAATTATCTATGTCAAAGGAATAGGAAAAAAAGATATGATTGCAAATTATTAAAACTAGTTTTAATAATTGTATAAAAATACAATAAAAATAATGTTTAATGCTCTTTAACTCCAGGTCTTAGCCCCTCTCACTGCAGGAAGCAATCATAGAATAATAATTTTTAAAAAGGTCTTTTCAAAAGAGAAGACATAAAGTCTAGTCTCTACTCCAGCTATGTCACCTTAGAGAAGTCATTATGCCACTCTAGCTCTTAGCTTCTTTTTTCTATAAAATTAAAGAATTGAATTATATGACTCTTCTTTTTTCTGTAAAATTAATGAATTTTGAATTAGATGATCTTTGAGATTCTATGTCTGATATTCAGTGGCTCAGACTAAATAGGTCCCAATTGGAATTATCTTTCCCAATCAGCTCCTTCTCCTAAATGCCCCCTTTCTATTGAAGACACCATTCTTCTCATTCATTCATATATACTCAAAACATAGGATTTGCTTTTTTAAGTGTTAAATTCAACATATACTTTTACATATGTGTGTGTAAAATTTCCCTAAATTATTTAAAGTTTTGAGCTCCTAAGTCTAATCCTCCCTCTCTCCCCCCCCTCCATTTTCCTCTTCATCAATTACCACACTCCATTGCCAAGTTCTGCAGATTGTACTTTCACAATATTCTTGCATCTATATCATCAACACCCTTATCACCCCTTTTGCTAAACTATAGTGGTATCTTATAGCTCAGAATTTGCTATGTGTAGAGAGTTGCAGAGGGCAGGGTATGATGATTAAATTATGGTTATTGGATGATTATTCTGTGATTAAATTATGGAGAGAGAAAGAGGTTTTTTATTTTTTCTTCAGTAACCACACCCTGACTCAAAGGATAAGAAGAATAGAAATGGGAAATTTGCCTACTATTGGACTAGATTTTAGCCAACATACCTTATAACTCTCTAAAGTTTTTCCCTTATAATGTCTCTAGATTCCTTTTCTTCACTAATACTTCTATTGATACTGTTTTATTTTTATCATTTCATGCTTATCTCTACTGGCTTTTAATTGGTCTTCCAATCTCCATTCTTTCCCCTGTTACAAACTGGATACTTCACAACTAAAATCATGCTAATCTTCCTAAACTACCATTTTTATCATATCATTTCCTACTACATATCTTCAAAGGGTTCCCTCTGTGCCCCCTTGCCCATGACAGTAAGATAGAATGTAAATACTTGGACTGAACATCCGAAGACCTACATAATCTAATCACAACTGAAATCACATCAACCAAACTTATTGGGCATCTACTATTCAGCCCAAGATGGTTTGCTTGAATTGCTTGAACTGTGCCTCAGGAAACATGTTGGGCACCTGTACATGAAACATTCTGTTAGACACTAGAGGACAAAGATTTTTTTGAGTGAAGAACTTATATTGTAATGGAGAGATAAGGTGCATCAACAAATTGGGATGATACTAAATATAAAATGATAAAGGCAAAGGGAGGGTATAAACAAAATGCTATAAGAAATATGAAGAATTAAGAGAATAATCATTAACTGCATATGTATAGTCTCCCAAATGGAGTTAATTTTAGGAAAGATATCGATATATGACCAGACCACATTTAATACTCTGATGAGAAAATACTGTGTATAGAGGAATAATACAAAGAAAGAAAGGAGCTTAAAGAATATTCTATTATGAGGATGAACTGAAAGAATTGTGTAAAGATGGTGGAATAGAGGAAGTACCACCCTTCAACATGTCACTCCAAACAATTTAAAATAATTTCTGAAATCATATTCTGAAGAGACAAAGATCCCAAAAGATTAAGATGAGACATTTTTACAATTCAAGATAATGTAGGAAGGAGATGTCTGTTACGCAAAAGTTGATGCTGGCCCAGAATACACATGGCTACTGCTGCTGCTGCTGCTGTCACTGCAGTCAAGTCCCAGTAGCAGCACCTTTGGGAGATTGCAGCCCAGGAGTAAGGGCATTTAGCAACTGGTCAGAAAGAGATTATTGGGGAATGCTATGTTAGTACAATACAAAGTGCTATTTGGTAACTCCATTGCCCATATCTACTTCCTGGTTTCAGGAAGAAGCAGAGAGGAATATCTCTGGTCACAAAGGAGTAGAGGTCCTGAGTAACAACAACACTTTTGGGTACAAGGGATCAAGGATCATTCCTGATGCAGAAGGATCAGATAGATTTATAAGTGAATTTTATCAAATATGTTGGGCAGCTAGGTGGTGCCATGGATAGAGCAATGACCTTGGAGTCAGGTAATGGGAGTTTGAATACAGCCCCAGATGCTGGACACTTATTAGCTGTGTCACTTTGGCCAAGTAACTTAACTCTGATTGCCTCATATTCAGGACCATCTCCAATTGTCCTGATCCATATCTGGCCACTGGATCCAGATTGCTCTGGAGGAAAAAGTGAAACTGGTGACTTAGCACAGCATTCCCTCCCCCAAATCCAAATCATGTGCTTGTTATAGTATCGCCCCCCCTGATGTCCTGGTCTTCCATAATGAAGGACAAACATCATCATCATCATCAAACATGTCAAGACCAGTTAATTCCAATACTATACAAATTATTTGAAAAAAAGAGTAAAAGAGTCATAAAAATTCCTCTTATGACATACACACACACACACACACACACACACACACATATATATGTACGCATACAGTTTTTATACCTAAACTAGGAAAAGCAAAAACAGGGAAAGAAAACTGCAGGCCAGTTTCCCCTAATGAATATTGATGTAAATTTTTAAAATAAAATATCAGCTTGGAGATTGCAGCAATAGACCACAAAGATCATATACAATGAGTAAGTGAGACATATCAGGAATATAATTCAATATAACAAAAATTATAAGCAAAATTCAGCATATCAATAAAATAATAAGAATCATGATTAAAGTTTCAAGAAAGTATAAAACATATTTCTGTTAAAAACACTGTAGTGCATAGGAATAATTGGATCCCTTTTGAAAATAATAAGTAGTATTAATCTAAAACCAAAAGCAAGAATTTTCCATAGTATGCATAAATTAGAAGTTTCCCAATATGATCTGGGGTGAAGCAAGAATGCTCAATATCACCACTATTATTCAATATTGTATTAGAATATCTAGCTATAGCCACAAAAAAAAGAAATTGAAAGAAAAAACAGGCAAGAAGGAAATAAAACAACTGCTCTTTGCAGATAATATACTAGTACTTAGAGAACCCTAGAGAATCAGTTAAAAAAAGTAGAAAAAATGAAGTTTAGTACAGTTGCAGGATATAAATTAGACCCACACAAATAATCTGCATTTTCATGTATAAGCAACAAAACCCAATAGGGAAAACTAGAAAGAAAAATTTAATTTAAAATAACTACAGACATTATAAAATACATGGGAGTATACTTGCCAAGGCAAATCCAGTTTCCATACAAACACAATTATAAAACATTTTTTACCCAAATAAAGACAGATCTAGACAACTGGAAATATTTT
The DNA here is from genome assembly GCF_037893015.1 of Macrotis lagotis. NCBI lineage: Eukaryota > Metazoa > Chordata > Mammalia > Peramelemorphia > Peramelidae > Macrotis > Macrotis lagotis. The sequence continues at coordinate 129,682,764 of NC_133659.1, read as the reverse complement.
AATTGTTTGTGGGTAGGCTAAGTCAATATAATAAAAATGACAATCCCACCTAAACTAATTTACTTCTTCAGTGTCAAACCAATAACACTGTCAAAGAATTATTTTATAGAACTAGAAAAAAATTGTAGCAAAATTTATCTGAAAAACAAAAGGTCAAAGGAATTAATGAAAAAAAAAAGTGAAGGAAGGCAACCAATTGTAGAAATTGGTTTCAGCTATTTCAAACTATTACAAAACAGCAATCATGAAAACAATCTGGGACTTGTTAAGAAACAGAGTGGTGTATTAGTAGAATAAATTAGGTACATAATATATAATAGAAAATGACCATAGTCATCTAGTGTTTGAAAAACCTCCAAATCTTATGGAGCCAAATTACAAAATTCTCTGGAAAAGCTGGAAAGTGTTTTGGCAGAAACCAGGTATAGATTAGCATCTCCCCCATAATGTCAAGGGGGTTTGTAATTTAGACATAAAGGATGATATCTTTAGTAATTTAAGAGAGCATGGAAAAAATGTAACTATTACATTTACAGATAAAGGAAGAATTTTTGATCACACAAGATATAGAGAAGATCATGGGAAGTAAAATGAATAAATTGAATAAATAACGATTTGAACAAAAAAAATCAATGTAGTCAAAGTGAGGGGAAGAATTTTTTTACAAGTTTCTCTGATAAGGGCTTCATTTTTAGATCTATTCTCCAAATGATAAATGATCAAAGAGCATGAACAGGAAGTTTGCAGAAGAAGAAATCAAAAATATCAATAGTCACATGAAAAAATGCTCTAAATCACTATTGATTATGGAAATGAAAATTTAAAAACTCCAAAGTACCATCTCATACCTCATATTGGATACATAACAAACAAGGAAAATGACAATTATTGTAGATGATGTGGAAAAATGTTCTGTTGGTGGAGTTGTGAACTGGTCCGAACATTCTCAAGAACAATTTACAAATAGACCCAAAAGGTCTACAAAAACTATACTATAAAATTATTTTTTGACCAGTAAAGCTACTACTAGTTCTGTTCCACAAGGAGGTCAAACAAAAGGGAAAATGGCCTACAGAAACTCCTTTTGTGGTGTCAAAGAATTGGAAACTGAAGGAATGCCCAGCAATTGTGGAATGGCTAAACAAGTTGTGGTATATGACTATGATAGAAAACTACTGTGTTATTAAAAATGATGATCAGGATGGTTTCAGAAAAACCTGAGAATCAGAGTTATATGAATTGATACAAAGTAAAGTAAGCAGAACCAAAAGAACATTATAGATAGTAACATATTGTATTAATGATCAACTATGAAAGTTCCAAAGGACCCATGATGGAAAATGCTAACTACTTCCAGAGAAAGAATTGAAGAACTCTGAGTGCAGATTGAAGAATACTTTTTTCCACTTTTCTTGCTTTTTCTCCAATATGGCTAATATGTAAATATGTTTTGTATAACTTCACATGTATAATTGATATTATATTGCTTCCTTTTCTACGTGTAGGGGAAAGGCAGAAGAGAGAGAAATTGAAACTCAATTTTTCAAAATTAATATTGGGGGGCAGCTAGATGATGCAGTAGAGTGCTGGCCTTGTAGTCAGGAGGACCTAAGTTCCACTATCCACTTAATAATTACCTAGCCGTGTGACCTTGGGCAAGTCACTTAACCCCACTGCCTTGCCAAAAAAGAAACACCAAAAAGAAATACTCTGAGATACCACCTAATACCTATCAGCTTGGCTAATGTGACAGAAAAGGGAAATGATAAATGTTGGAGGAGATATGGGAATACTGAGATATTGATGCACTGCTAGTGACAGTGTGAACTGATTCAACCATTCCAGAGAGCAATTTGGAACTATGCCTAAAGGACAATAAAACTGTGAATACTTTTTGATCCAGCAATACCACTATTAAATACCAGCAATACCACTATCAAAGAGATCACAAAAAGAGGAAAAGACTCAAGTGTACAAGAATATACATAGCAACACTTTTTGAGGTGACAAAAAACTGGATATTGAGGGATGTCTTTCAATTGGGGAATGGCTAAACATGTTGTGGTATATGAATATAATGGAATATTATTGCTCTATAAGAACTAATAAAGAGACAGATTTCAGAAAAGCCTGGAAGGACTTACATGAACTGATGATGATGATGAGTGAAGTGAGCAGAACCAGGAGAACACTACACTCTAACAGAAATATTGTGCAATAATCAACTATATTAGATTTAGCTCTTCTCAGTAATACAGTGATCAAAGACAATTCTAAAAGATTTGAGATGGGAAATTCTAACCACAATCAGGAGAAAAAATTATAGAATCCGAATGCACATTAAAGCATACTATTTTCATTTTTAAAAATTCTTTTGTTTTTTCCTTCTCATGGTTTTTCTTTTTTTGTTGTTATTCTTCTTTAAAGCATGACTAATATGGAAATATATGTAATGCAATTGTGCATGTATAACCTAAATCAGACCACAAGCTAGACTAGGCTGGGATGAGAGGATGTTGAAAATTATCTTTATGTATAATTGGAAAAATAAAACAATAAAACAAATTTAGGTAAATGAAATATTCATGTACTTTACAGAAAGTGTTCAGTTTTTATGACTAAAAAGCTATCAAAATTTACAAGAAAACAATATATTGTTTGAGGAGCAAAACAGGTATAGCAAAAACTTCCAGAGTTATATACAAAGCAATCTTCAATATCATTATTATTTAGAAAGCTCCCAAAAGTGCTATAATATATCTTGCCTTTCTTGATTATTGCAAAACTTTTAACTAAGTTTGAACAAATGGGTTTATTTAAGAAAAGACAAAGAGACAATTAGGTAGTAGTAGTATGAATGGTTTGCTGGAGCTGGAAGTCAGGAAGAATTTAGTTCAAATTCTACCTAGACACTGGCTGTGCATTTGTTGATAAGTTTCAGGTTTTCCAAACTTCAGTTTTATCTTATGCCAAATAGGTGACTGTACTTGATGATCACTATTTCCTTCTAACTCTAAATCTATGCTTGTAAAACATATAAATCACTCAACTATTGTTAGGACACAACATTGATTGTTCAAATGGACATATATCAGTTCTCTATGTAAAATTTGCCATCAATACAAGGATGTCAGGAACATCTGATATAAAATGTGACATTTTTTTTCAGAGAGACTCTACTTGGACTCTCTGATTGGAAGGCAGGACCATGACTTCAGAGCCTTTGGTTAAGAAGAGAGATCAGCATTTCCCACCAGCTATACTGCTTTTGAACTTGCCTGGAATTCTGCAATATGCCTTTCTTTTCCAGGAAACTCATCATTTGGAAATCTCATAGTATTGCAAGGTGATGTTTCCCTGGTACACATGTCTCATTCGTACTCTCTGCACCTCTTTGGACCCTCTCACTGGGGAGCAGGCAGAGCCATGAACTCTACCACTTCTATTTAAGGAGAGAACTCTGCACATTTTTTTCCTCTATCTCCCATAAGCTATACTGTTTGTTTGGTTCTTTAAGTATAGTGCTGGCACATAGTAAATGTTTAATATAAACTTTATTGACTAAGAGTTTAAGACTACTGTGCTCTGCTTATTCATGGGCCCAGTTGACATCAAACTATATGACTCCACTGGAAAAAAATTAAAGCTTCTTTCTAAATTTTGGAGAATATTTTTCCAATGGTTCTGAAATATCAAAAAGAAAAAAAAGCTGTAATGTATACCAAGAGAAAATGTAGTCTGACTATCAAGGAGAATGCTCTGGATGAGAATATGAAAAGACTTCTGGACATACTGAAATCAAATCCCAATTTAAAAAAGATACATTTAAAGTAATTTACACCAACTTTTGGATACTTTTGGATACTTATGCATACTTTTGGAAATAACTGTAAAATGGATCATAACAGATTTGGAAAACATTTACAAAAGTTCATACAAGGCTAGCAAAACACAGGGTTTATCATTCCATTTGGGCTACTAAAAGATTAACAGTTCCTCACCAAAAAAAAAGAAGTCATAGATCTGATATTCTCTTTCTTTTTTCCTTTTGAAACATTTTATTTATTTGAGTTTTACAAATTTATCCCTAATCTTGCTTCCTTCCCCCCCACCCCTACAGAAGGCAGCCTGTTAGTCTTTACATTGTTTCCATTGTATGCATTGATCTAAATTGAATGTGATAAGAGAGAAATCATATCCTTAAGGAAGAAAAATAAAGTATAAGAGATAGCAAAAATTACATAATAAGATAATTGGGTTTAATCCTAGATTGAAGGAAATGCTCTTTGGTCTTTGGTCAAACTCCACAACTCCCTCTCTGGATACAGATGGTATTCTCCATCGCAGAGAACCCAAAGTTGTCCCTGATTGTTGCACTGATGGAATGAGCAAGTCCATCAAGGATGATGATCACCCTCATGTTGCTGTTAGGGTGCACAATATTCCCTGGTTCCACTCATCCCACTCAGCACCAGTTCATTCAAATCCATCTCTCCATGCTTCCCTGAATTCCCATCACTTCTGGTTTTATTCTTTTTTTTTTTTTTTGGTTAATATAACTTTATTTATACATTACTAAAATATTCTTGTTTAAGAGCAAACATAATACCCCCTCCCCCACAAAAATATAGAACCTCATGAGAAAAAAAGAAAAAGAAAGAAAAGATGTGTTTAAGTCTGTGTTCTGATGCCATCAGCTCTGTCTCAGATGGATCACATTCTTTATCATAAGTCTATCACAGAAGTTACTTCCATATTTTTTCAGTTGCTGTTGCTGATTGTAATTCCCTCCATCCATTCCTCCCCACTACCATATATTGTATTTTCTCTCTCCTTTCACTCTGCCCCTCTTTTAAAATGTGCTGTAGGGTAGCTGAGTGGTATAGCAGGCAGAGCACTGGCCCTGGGGCCAAGAGGCCCCCAAGTCTACATACCACCCCAGAGAACCAGCAACCTTCTGGCTCCGTGGTCCTGGACAGGCCAGTCAATCCCAGCACCTTGCAAAAAGTAAAAAAGAAAATATGTTATATCTGACTTTTCTCTCCTATGATCTACTCTCTCCTCTATCACCTGCATCGCCTGCCTTACCCCATCCACCTTCTCTCTTTTTTACTCTAGATGTCTATACCCTATTGAGCGTGTATACTATTTCCTTTCTGAGCCATTTCTGATGAAAGTGAAATTTCCTTCATTCCCCCTCACCTTCCCCCCTTCCATATCATTGCACACACACACACACACACACACACACACATATATAATCTTTAAGATAAAATATCTTAGCCACCTCTCCTTTCTCTTACTCCCAGTACATTTCCCTTTTAGCCATTGACTCCATTTTTACAATATATTATATTTTCAAATTCAGCTCACTCCTGTGCTTCATCTATAAAAGCTCCTACCACCTGCTCTATTAAATGTGAAGGTTTATATGTGTATTATCAGTATCATTTTGCTTTGCAGGAATACATGTGGTTCATCATCATCAAGTCCCTCATAATTTACACTTCTCCTTCACTCTCTATGCTTCACCTGTACTGGAAAGTCAAATTTTCTGTTCAGCTCTGGTCATTTTAACAGAAATCTTTGAAATTCCCATTTCAATGAAAGTCCATCTTTTCCCCTGGAAGAGGATGTTCATTTTGCTGGGTAGATGATTCTTGGTTGCATTTCAAGCTCTTTTGACTTCCAGAATATTATATTCCAAGCCCTACGAGCCCTTAATGTAGTTGCTGCTAAATCCTGTGTGATCCTGACTGCAGTTCCATGAAATTTGAATTGTGTGCTTCTGGCTGCTTGTAATATTTTCTCTTTGACTTGGGAGTACTGGAACTTGGCTATAGTTTTCCTGGGGTTTGGTTTTTTTTTATCTCTTTCCATCCCTCTGCTTCTAGGATATCAGGGCAATTTTCCTGTAGAAATTATTTTAAAATGAAATCAAGGCTCTTTTCCTGATCATGACTTTCAGGTAGCCCAATAATGTTTAAATTATCTTTCCTGAATCTGTTTTCCAGATCAGTTGTTTTTTCAATGAAATGTTTCATATTTTCTTCTAATTTTTCATTCTTCTGGTGTTGAAGTATTGTGTCTTGATTTCTTATAAAGTCATCAGCTTCATTTTCCTCAGAAAACTTTATCTCCTTTTCCATCTGGCCAATTCTGCTTTTTAAAGCATTTTTCTCCTCAATAATTTTTTGAACTCTTTTATCCATTTAACCTAAGCTGGTTTTTAACATGTTATTTTCTTCAGTAATTTTTTGGATCTCCTTGACTAAGCTGCTGATTGCGTTTTCATGTTTTTCCTGCATCTCATTTCTTTTCCCAATTTTTATTTTATCTCCCTTACTTGATTTTCAATTTCTTTTTTGAGTTCTTTCATAGCCTGAGCCCAACTTCTACTTTTCTTGGAATCTTTAGATGCAGAAACTTGAACTTCCTCATCTTCAGAGTGAGTGTCATGATCCTCCTTGGGATCATAGACAAAATATTTGTCAATGGTCAGGTTCCTTGTTTTTCCTGTTTATTCATTTCCCCAGCCTGTGCCTGGTTTTGGGGTACTTCCTGAGCTTTTGAGTTTTATTGGGATACCCCCACAAGGACCCTCAGCATGTGAGTCTCTGACTACTCTCCTGACCTATGAATGACCACAAGCATACCCCTCTGCCATGGGGCTGGGGGGGTGGTGGTAAGAGTTCCTGTTCTATGGGAGGCCTAGACTGCAGTCAGGATCTGGATATGCTCAGAACCCCAGAGTCTTATTCCAGGGACAGAGGACACACCTCGGAAGTCTCCCTCCACTCCATTACCTTCAGTGGGCTGAGCAATAAGGGTGCAGCTGCCTAGAGGCTCCTGCTTGCCAGCTCCATGAGTCTGCTTCTGTTTTCCTGGATCTGGGTAGGCTGAGTGCTGTGGCTGTGCTGTATGTCATGATGGCTGAGGGCCTCGCCTTGCTCTGGCAGAGGTCTCCCTGCTGATCTTCCAAGTTGTGCTTGGTTCTCCCAGGGGTGCAGATTAGGAAACTGCTTCTCCTGCTGGGAGCCATGGCTCTCAGGTGCCCTGGGGCTGTTCCCAAGAGGCAGAAGTTTCTTCACTCTGGTGGGGCTATCCCTCTAACCCCGTGGAACTACTACTATTTTCCAGGTTACCTTGGCCTGGAGAGTTGCCTCACTGGATCTTTCTGTGGGTTCTGTCTCTCAAAAATTTAGTTAGAGTCATAATTTTAAGATTTTTGAAATATTTTGGAGAGAGCACATAGGAGAGGCTCTTCTCCAGCCACCATCTTGGCTACACCCCCCTGATATTCTTTCTTAAAATTATTTTTTTTCCTTTTTTATTTGAAAGGTTTTCATTTATTTTATATTATTACAATAATCTTGTGAAAGTAAACATAAACTCCCCTCCCCCCCAAAAAAAAGGATAAAGAAACCTCAAGAATAGTGAGAGAGAAAAAAAGTGTGCTTCAGTCTATGTTTAGATTCCAATAGCTCTGTCTCTGGGATGAGTTGCCTTCTTTATCATAAATCTAGCAGAGAAGTTGCTTTGCTATCTTAACCCACAGGCACTGTATTTCCTTCCATTCTATCTCTCCTCACTCTTATTCTGCTCTCTCTCCTTTCACCCTGTCCCTGCTCAGAACTGTGTTGTATCTGAGTACCTTCTCCCAAAAATCTTCCCTCTTTTCTATCATCTACTCTCCTCCTTCCTTCCTCCCATCCCCCCTATCCCATCCTTTTCCTCTCATTTTTTATCTATGGTAAGAGAAATCTATTAAGTGTGTATGTTATTTCTTCTCTCAGCCATTTCTGATGAAAATGAAGGCTCACTCATTCCCCCTCACTTCTCCCCATTTCACTCCATTGCAAAATCTTTCTTGACCCTTTTATGTGAAATATCTTAGCCCATTTTTTCTCTCCTTTCCCTTTCTCCCAGTACTTTCTTTTATCACCCATTGACTCCATCTTTATTCTATATTATACCATTATATTCAATTCCCTCCTGTGCCTTGTCTATATATGCTCCTTCTAACTGCTCTTATAAATGAGAACATTCATATGAATTATTGGTATCTTCTTCCCATGCAAGAATATATGCAGTTCAACATCATTAAAGTTCCTCAAAATTAGTCCTTCTCATACACCCCCTCTATGCTTCACCTGAGTCTTATACTTGGAGGTAAAACTTTCTGTTCAGCTCTGGTTGTTTCAGCAGGAAAATTTGAAAGTCCCCTGTTTCATTGAAAGTCCATCTTTTCCCCTGAAAGAGGATGTTCAGTTTTGTTGGATAGTGAATTCTCAGTTGTAATCCAAACTCTTTTGCCTTTTGGAATATCGTATTCCAAGCCCTATGAGCCCTTAATATAAACACTGCCAAATCCTGTGTAATCCTGACTGTAGAGGCATCTTAGTTTAATTGTTCATTTATGGCAGGTTGCAGTATTTTTCCTCTGACTTAGGACTTTTGAAATTTGGCTATAATATCCCTGGGACTTTTTTCCCTTGGATCTCTTTTTGGAGGTGAACAGTGAATTCCCTCAATTTCTATTCTCCACTTCTAGGATCTCAGGGCAATTTTGCTACATTACTTCTTGAAAAATGAAGTATAGGCTATTTTCCTGGGCATGAATTTCAGGTATCCCAATAAAATTATCTCTTTTAGGGGCATCTGGGTGGTGCACAGGCAGCTAGGTGGATAGAGCACTGGCCCTGGAGTCAGGAGGACACAAGTTTAAATCTGGTCTCAGACACATAATTACCTAGCTGTGTGACCTTGGGCAAGTCACTTAAACCCACTGTCTTGCAAAAACTATGAAAAAAAATTTTCTCTCCTGGATTTGTTTTCAAGGTCAGTTGTTTTGCCAATGAGATATTTGGCATTTTCTTCTAATTTTTGGTTCTTTTGGTATTTGTTTTATTGTTTCTTGATTTCTTGAAAAGTCATCAGCTTCCTTAATACAATTCTACATTTGAAGGAGTTATTTTCTTCAGAGAGCTTTTTTTATCTCCTTCTACAGGTGGCCAATTCAGCTTTTTAAGGCATTCTTCTCCTCATTTGCATTTTGGGTGTTTTTTCCATTTGACCTATACTGATTTTTAACATATTATTTTCTTTAGTATTTTTTTGTTATTTCTTTTGCCAAGCTGCTGACTTGGTTTTCATGATTTCCCTGCATTGCTCTCATTTCACTTCCCAATTTTTCCTCTACTTCCTTTGTTTTTCAAAGTCTTTTTTGAGCTCTTCTATTGCCTGAGCCCATTTCCTATTTTTCTTGGAGGCTTTGGATGCAGTGCTTCAACTTTGTCATCTTCTGAGTGTGTATTTTGATCCTCCATAGGACCAAAGTAATTTTCTATGACCAGATTCTTCTTTTTCTATCATTTGCTCATTTCCTCAGCCTATAATTTACCACACTTCCAAGGCTTTGGGGGGGGGGGGATGGTTCACCCCCACAGGGATCTTAATTCTGCCAAGGTCTTATGAAAGTCTCTGACTGCTCTCTTATCTGTGCTTTTGTATGTGGATGACCACAGTACTCCCCTCTGCTCTGGAAATGTAAGGAGGGTTCCTGCTCCACTATGATGGCATTGGGACCCTGAATGCAACCTGGATCTGAGTGTGGGAAAACAGCAGGTTCATTTTCCAGGGAGAGGTGAGGGACCTCTGTAGTCTCTCCCTGCCTCCTAATGGTCTGTGGGCTGAGACCTCTGGAAGTACTGGGTGGCTCTATGGATCCCCACTGCAGGTTCTCACCACAGGGCTACTCTGAGGCCAGCACCCCACACTCATTTTTGGTGCTGCAGTGTTCTCTCACCGCCCCTTCAAGTGATCCCTGCACCAAGAGGTCTAGAAATGGCCCCCTCTACCATAGACTCAGGCACCCCCAGGGACCCAGGTGCCCTGTGGGCTGTTTCTAAAAGGCTTGAGTTGGTTTACTCTGACCTGTCTACACTGTGGGGCAGTTGCTCTGTGGCTCCTCCAACCCCTGGTCCCAGTGAAACAGAGGCTTCTCGTGGATCTTCTAATTTGTCTTGGACTGGGAAATTGTATCACTCATTCTTTCTCTGGGTTCTTCCCCCTCTCAATTTTAGTTAGAGTCATAATTTGACAGCTTTTGAAGTTTTGGGGGGAATGAGTTTCCAGGAATTTCTGCCTTCATGCTGCCATCTTAGCTCTGCCCTCTGATAGCCATTTTTAAAAGTATATGATATACTTGTCAAAGAAAATACAGATATGCTTTTGGAACAAAAAGATATAATTTCACAAAATAATAATAAAGGCCAGTTATAGTTGTATGCCATCTGATTTGCCAGATAAAACTCAAAGTGTTTAACCTCCAGATGGAGACTACAAAAGGGTTCAATCCAAGAAATGAAGCAAAAGACTCTGTATATACAATAAGGGAGGGAACAAGTCATGGGGAACAGGTGGACTATCAAGAGGGAAGTCCCAAGGTTGTGTCAAAAATACAATGTTAAGCTATATGGGGATAAAGGAAATAATCCTAGGCAACTGGAGAAGAATTTTTTTCCTAAACATTGCATGTTTGGTGATATGTTTGTTGACAAAAGGAATTCAGTGCTCTCTAGAACCATAAATATATGACAACTTATTAGAAGCAAAGTAAAAATTGCCTGCATCAAGTCATTAGTTATGTCACTTCAACATCTGGGATCACAATGTCTACCTGCAGTTTCTGACAGCATCCTCCATAGACAACACTCATAAAATGCAGACAACAATATATTCCCAAAAAAAGCACTGAAGGAATGACGAAATCCTAAGGCTAAACTGATGGCAATTCACAACAAGGTCTGCTCTCAGAAGCTACAGAATGGTTCTCTTCAAGGAGTTCAGACTTAATCTTAATATAAATTATTTAAGGAAACACAATAAAGTCCATCACTGAAGATTAATGTTAATTACTACCAAGACATTGCCTAGTGATTAAAAGTACCTCAGAAACTTGGCACATTTCATTGACTGACAGATGACAGATTCCCATACTACATATACAAATACAGACTTCAAAATATATTATAGTACCAATTAGTTGGAAAAAATACTATTATCATAGACAAAACTGCTACTTGGATAAAACAGAGATTCCTAAAAAAGGTAGAAATTATATCTTTTTAATAGGTATCGCAATACCGTATACTTATAATTTCTAAGCTACATAGATTAAAAAGCTTTCAAAATTAAAAAGTCTAGCAGATAATATTTTTTAAAATATGGAAGCAGAATGAAGAATTTACCATTCTCATCCCACTGACTGCTCATAATTGTGTAAAATGAATTTACCGAAAATTCACATATATTCCAATAGTTTTATTCAACTATAAAAAGCAGTTGTTACATCTGTGAAAGATGAGTATCTATCTATCTATCTATCTATCTATATATACAATATATAAAATGCAAGATAATATTCTGTTTAAGTGTTTCTATGTGAATTCCATTCAAAAAGCTGAGAACAATTTAATAATTCTAGATACTTTCACCAAATTGTTGAAACTGAAAGCTGAAAGATTATTAATATAAACAGTAAAACAAAACACCAAATAATCAACACAATATCAATCAAAACCTTTAGCTCAGTTAAATATAATGACAAATGTAGAAGAATTGTTCAAAATTGGACTGGGCTGACACAGGAAAGAGGAAGTCTCTCTTCATCCCCAACTCTCAGTTAATGCCCCAGCATAAACCGAATGAATAACCACTTGTGGAGGTATTGTAAACGGGACTCATGTCTATTAGAAAATCTAAAAAGTCAATCATCTTACTTCAAATTCTAAGATTCTATGAGATATTATGGTAATAAGACAACCAGGGATAAAATGTTAAGTGTACAGCCAATAAAATTTGATTTTGAATCCTGTCCCAGACACTTACTAACTACGTGACACTGAGCAATTCACTTAACCTCTCTGAGATTCAGTTTTCCTGTCTATCAGTTGGGGACAATAATAGCTATTAGGGTTCTAGGTTGCAAGGATAAAATTAGATAATATATTAAAGTACTCTCCAAATTGTAAAAAAGTATATCTTAGCTATCATCTTTAATAGTATCATTATTATAATGTTGCTAAAACTCATTAAATGATTAATTATATATGTATATATATGTAAATATATTTATTAAATGAAATGGCAGTTTTTCTCCATCCATCCCCAATGAATGCAGAATATAATAATAGGTTCAAGTGGAATCATGAGACATAGGTTAAAATTAAGGAAAAAATTAACAATAGAAAAATACTTTTAAAAAAAAGTTTAACTCCTTGGGAAGAAAGGGAAGAAGAACCAGATTAAATTCTTTTATCTAAAAGGTTTTATCTAGCATGAGAATCTAGGACTATGTATTTTTCTGAATCAAAAATTTCAGTGTCAATTATTTTTATAAGATTTTTATATATTAATTTCCAGGTATAATATTTTTACTAACCTTAACCAGAAGAATGACAGAGGGGTTATCTTCACAGGAGTTGCCTTTTTTGAGGTCATTTGCATTTTCACAAAGGTTCCGTATTTGAAGCAAACATCTTTGAAATAATTTATCAGCCCAAAAAAGTCTCTTGTGCAATATCAATCTGGAATTTTAGAAATTTTCTCAAAACTCATTTATTAAAATAACATTAATTATATCAACTTAAGAGTCAACTAAAATAGCTTATTTCAAGTGAGTTTTTGGTTAAAATTTAAAGTAGTACTATTAATCTCTACCATGTTAATATTTTCAGTAGCTCTGGGGCATTTTGCTTCTACATTAGAACTATAAGCAAGCAGACTTTTTGTTTGGGAAATGCATGTTTGTTTGCATAGGGGTTAGAGTGCAGCATGGTAGGGAGGAGAGGGTTGAAAGGGGACTGTCAAAATACATCTGTAATATGAGGGAACTGGGATCAATAAAAACTTTTAAAAGCACATTTTGCTTACACATCTATTCGAATAAAATACAACTATTTAATTTTAAAAATAACCTTTATTGAGTGTTTTACTGGGTGAAATAGGAAGTGAAAGAAATAAAAAGGTGAGCTAAGACATGGAACATGGTCCCTGGCTTCAGAGAACTCATAGCTAGCCATGAAGCAGGGGAAAAGAAAAGACTGTGGCTAGAACATATGAAACAATAATTCTAATTTGAATTATAGTTATAATTTTAACTAACAGTATACAGAAAGTGCAAAAAGAGCTAAAGACTAAGTAAATCTTAGAGGGAAAAATATCATTATCAACAGGGACATGATGGAAAGATTTAAAACAGAGGGATTTACTACAGGAAAGATTCTTGCCTGTGTAGTTTGTGATAGATGTGTTTAAACTCTAAGATTCTGTGATTCTTGGGAATGTTTTCAAGTATATTGAGTTATAAGGAAAATGCAGATCACTTCTTTGCCTTTTTGGAAGCAAATTAAATAAGAGGCTTAGCTTGTTCCAAAAGAAAATTCAATTCATTATAAGGAGAGATTTCTTAATCACTCTGTGATTAGTAACACATTGAGTTATCAAGGAAGACTATAGATTCTCTAATCATGGAAGTATTTCAAAATAAAAACAATAATCTTGAATTGCTTAAATGTTTATTCACTTTTCTTGAAGCATAGATCTGGACCAAAGACCAAGGGATAATTAAAGTTCTTTAGGGAATTGTGTTTCTATTATACCCCATAATGTTTAAAGAAAGCAACTTGATTTAAGTCATTAAAATGACTTAAAGACATTGTCCTAAAGACACATAAAGGTGATAGACTAAATTATTTTCCAAAATTCTTTTTAATCTGTATTATAAAGCTTATTTCCATCTGTTTCAATCTTACAGTTCAAAATATATTTTCCTTTTGAAACTTTCATAAATATCATTTATATGAATATTTACTTGCTCTTGTCTGTTTTACTTCTTTGAACATTGTTTTTCCAGGTGATAAATGATTTTCTCATTCTGAAAGAAGAAACATATCTTAGGCAAAATGGATTAGAGTAACAACTATTAACATTCATAAATACCCTAGATTAGCTTACAATTAATCTATTCAAAGTGTTGCTATAATTCTGAGTTCAAGTAACTAAAAACCCTTACAAAACATATGCATTATATATAATTGTCAAATGGGGAACTGAATAATGTATTGGTGTTATCACAAGATCCAAGGGAGCACACAATCCTATATTTTGATGACTGGTTTAAATATATAATTATCATTTTCTTTGTATCATATACTCTATTGATGTTAATTTTATGAGAGTAAAAAGTACTGTTTTTTTAGGTTTTTGAAAGGCAATGGTGTTAAGTGGCTTGCCCAAGACCACACAGCTAGGTAATTATTAAGTGTCTGAGGCTGGATTTGAACTCAAGTACTCTTGGCTCCAGGGTCGGTGCTCTATCCACTGTGCCACCTAGCCGCCCCTAAAAAGTACTTTTTAAGATAAAATTGTGTGTCAATTGCTATGTCATCATAGTATGGTAAAATTTTAATGATAAGCATTTGTAAAGAAGGAGAGCACCAGAAAAATCCACTTCGTAAGAAATAGAAAAAATAATTATGATATATTTATTTTTGATATTCTGAGCTTACAAAATGACATAGATGGATTTATTATTCAAAAATTCATAGTGCTTTAAATAAAATGTCATTTTGTAAAGACCTAAATCAGAAGACACTTGGAAGTTGTTGGGTTTTTAAAAACTATTCTAATAGTTTTAAATAAAATTCTAATCCCTTATCAACTCCATATTGATTCTATATCTAAGATAGAATCCCCTCTATTCTTGGAAACTGAGCAAACTCTCCTTCACTTCTTATATATTTATTGTCTAGCTTGTCACATCTTCCAGCAATGAGGTAATAATTTTCACTGTCTCCTGAGAGTTAAGCTATAAGATCATATTAGAGAGTCAAAATTATTTCAGTACAAAAAATGAAAAAATCTCTTCTCACAATGAGTTTACAATTGAAATAAAAAGATAATAAATATAAAGTCAATTATATATGCACACACAAAGGGAAACAAAATAAAAGATAGTTTTAGAGGGGAAGCAGTAGTAGTTGGAAGGTTAGGAAAGTCTTCATACAAAAGATAGGACCTAAGCTACATCTTAAAGCAAAACTTTTGACACTATCAATCATTGTATTTCCCTTTTTTTTTGTCCTGGGCCCTCTTTTCTTCAACCTCTATATTATTTCACTTTATGATCTCATCATGTCCCCTAAATACAATTATCATTTCTATATAGATAATTTTTATATCTATTTTTCCAGTCTTAATCTCTGTATCTCCAGTCCCATGTTTCTAAATACTCACTGGACATCTCAAATTGGACAAATTGTAAAGATTTTAAATCAAGATATCCAAATGAAACTCTTCCCCTCCCCAAACCCTCCCCTCTTCCTAAATTCTTTATTACTGTTAAGGGTACCATCCTCTCCATCATCACCCAGGCTCATAAACTAGCTGTCACTCTTGACTCCTAACTCTCTCATCTACCCCCCAATATCTAGTCTGCTGCCAAGTCTTATTAATCCTATCTTCAAGCATCTCTATTTATGCACATCCCTTCCTCTCCCTCTGATACTGCTGCTACCCTGGAGCAGGTTCTCATTGCCGCATACCAGAACTACTACAATACAATATGACACAAATATAAAATCCCATTTGGTTTTTATAGCCCCTTCATAACCTAGTCCCTTCCTACTTTTCTAGCCTGCTTTTTGAAACTTACACACAGCTTTGTCCTCCAATGCCAGAATTTAGAGTCATATTCTATAATCTAATGACATTGACTTCTTTACTATATCTCAAACAAGAATTCATGTTAAAAATCTGTTCATTTATACTGTCTATACCCCAACCCTGGGAAGTTCTCCCTCCACATCTCTGTTCCTGGTTTTCTTGTTTTTCTTGAAGTCTCAGCTAAAGTTCTACCTTCTGCAAGAAGTCTCTTCCAGTCTTCCCTAATTATTTTGTTTATACATAATTGTTTCCATATGTCTCCCCCATTAGACTATGATCTCTTCAAGAGTAGAGACTTTTTTTAATTTTGTTTTTGTTTGCTTGTTTGTTTTCATAGCACTCAACACAGTGCCTACTAAATAGTAAGTGTTTGTTAGATGACTCTATGAGCAGAGGAAAGGATAGAGAGCATTTCAGACAAGGAGGGAAAGGGAGAAGTAAAAATGCTTTAAGACTAGCTAGAAGCCACAAAAGCATAATATTACAGAATCTTGAACACCTTATATTTTCTAAGAATATTGTCATGAAAATAATACACCTTGTACAATAAATGATCATACTTTGAATAAGTCAGAAAATGTATGGTTTTTTTTAATTTCTAAAAGAAGTGATTAAAATTTTCATTGGGTAAAGGCAAAAACTTTAAATTATTTAGAAAATAAATTTACATTGAATAGCTAGAAAATGGTTAATGGAAGTCCAAAGACAGACCCCAGTTGGGATCTTTATCTCCTATATGATGATGAGTAGGTCATTTTTATATTTCTAGGGCTCAATTTTTTTCCTACTAGGGAGAAACATGGAATAAATACCATTTTAGGGTTCTTCTTGACTGTAAATCCCATAACCCCAGTTCATAGCAAAGAGACAAATGATATGTTAGTATATTACAATCCAGTTGGCCCTCTTCACTTTCTAGGAAGCTGCATAGCTTTCCTCGAATAAAGACTTTTTTATTTGTCTTACCGGAATTTAGAAAAAAAAGAAAATTTATGAAATGCAATGAAGTGATTTCTTTCCACAAGCCATTCCATAACAGGTGTCAATTCTATTTCTTCATTCTTATGTATTCGAGTAACCTGAAAAATATAAATTTCTGATTTTGTTTAAAGTTAAATTTAAATAGGAAAAATACATATTCTAGATCTCTGTAATTCTGATTAAAAGTTGTACTATCAGCCTCTAATTGAGGATTGTAGATTTAAAGATGTTTAACTCTTACCCCCCCACCCCCCAGGGTCCGTTCTTTGAGATGGATTTGAGGGGAAAGCTCTGTCTATGAAATGCAGACTTTTTCTCATTTGCATCTCAAGGTTGACTTTCAAGTTTTATATAACAATCAAGGGCCATCCTGAGAAGGAAAGAAAACTCTGGTTATCTGGAACAGAGAGGAATTCTTGTCTTGTTGACATTTTGGTAAAGAGGAGACTGTAGTTCTGGGGTAAAAACAATCTTGTTAGTTTTGACACCAGATCAAATTTTATGGAGGGGTTAGAGAATCATCAAAGTAAATCAATGATATACAAATGTGTGATGAAAATGTGGAGATCTAGCTGTTCTTGCTCATTAGTATAATAAGCAGGGCGGCGGGGGGGATGTATCAATTAGATTTGTGACCCCAGCCTATGAAGGGGCAGGAACAAAGCTTTTCATACTGCTTGTATTTTGGGATTTCCTGTCCCTCTTTTCCACCATGAGAGAGGTGTGCCATTTTGTTAAGATATCTTAATAAAAACCATTTTAATCACTCTGGACTAAGTATTATCAAGCCATTTATCTTTTTGTTTGTTTATTTGTTTACTTATTTGTCTAAGGGCTCATCCAGGATATTAATACCAATCTTTTTTCCTGCTATTTTCCAGGAAGAACACAAAAAAATAATATGTGCAAATGGCTTGATTTCAAGCCCACTTTCTTGGCGTTCTTTACTGGAGAAATTTCAGAGATTCCTTGGAAGATTGACCTGAGATTGGAGCTAAGAGTGACTAAAATGTCTGGGAGTAGAACAGAGGTAAAGGGGAGATTTCCAGGGTGGCATCAATGGACAGAAACACCCTGGACTGACTGATAAGTCCTCCATTTGGGAGAGCTGTCCCAAAGAAGAGGCCAGAGGATAATAGGGTGCCTCAAAGGAGGTGGATTTGGGTTTCATCTCCAGGAATTTCCACATGGCCAGAAGCTTGAAGCTAAGGAAGCAAGGCAAATGGATCCAGTGCTGTATAAGTGTGTGTGTGTGTGTGTGTGTGTGTGTGTGTGTGTGTGTGTGTGTGTCTGTGTCTGTGTTCTGTGTCCTCCTTTGTGTAAGTGTCTGTGTTAGGCATTTCTGGGTCTGGGACTTAGCTTAAGTTATAAACTGTGGGGGAGCTGGGAGTTGGGCTGAGGAGTTTCAGAAGTGGGAGAGAAGGGAGTAGGTGTACATCTGCCCCCACATGGAGATCAGCCCCTTCCTCACTGAGCCAGTGGTCATTGTGCTAGTGTGTAGAGCTAAAGAGAAAACTGGACAGGGATTTTTTTTTAGGTTTTTGCAAGGCAAATGGGGTTAAGTGGCTTGCCCAAGGCCACACAGCTAGGTAATTATTAAGTGTCTGAGACTGGATTTGAACCCAGGTACTCCTGACTCCAGGGCCAGTGCTTTATCCACTGTGCCACCTAGCTGCCACTTGGGGAGGGGGATTCTTAAAGAGATAAAACTGTAGTTTGGGGAGAGTTTAGAAGAGTTTGAGAGAGAAAGAACATTTAAGGGAAAGATTGAGAAGTTATGGAAGGGAAGATTTCTTATCCATATGAGTGTCTGGGAAAGATCCTGTGCTTGCTCCCTGGGTTGGGGGGAAAGGTGTGGTGGATTGGACACATGGTGGGCTTGACCCCATCCACCATCTTGTTAAGACTTGAACTCTGGACTTCCAGCCAAGATAGTGGAGAGAAGACAGGCACAGCTCTAAAGTTTCCTGATCTTTCCCCATCTATGATATGAAACAAACCTCTTAACAGAAATCCAACCTACAAATCTCGGAAAGAAAAGCCAGGAGAAAGAACATTTACCTCAGGATTCGTCTTCCACAGCCCTGGGTGAGTTCAGGTGGGTGAGTCCCAGTGGCACAGAGGACAGATCAGCCCCCAATCAGCCAGATTAGTGGCTGAAATGGAGCTGGGGAGTCTGAGGGCCCAAGAGATGGACCTGCTGGATCAGCCATGGGGCTAGACTGTGGGAGCTTGAGTCAACCAGGGAGCAGAGGCACTGGTGTTGATGCTGACCCTCTGGAGTTTGCCAACAGAGCTGGGGGGAGAGTTCTGGTGCAGGAGAGGTGAGGACACCATCCCTGCTCCTCTGGTCTGAGGAACTCTGAGTCCATGCCTCCATTGCAGCTGAGTTCTCTTCCCAGAACAAACAACTGCAGACTACTTCTGCCTCAGGCAAAGGTGTGAGAGCAGAAGAACCAGCTCAGCTGGCAATAGGGAGAGGGATGACCTCACCCCAGGCTAGAGCCCACCATTAATTGAAGACAAAAGGATTCAATACCTTCAATTGCTCCCTTCAAGCTAAGGGAGAAGGCCTCAATCAAGGTCACAGACACTCCAGAGAAAGCAACCAGCACCTCCTACTGGCCAGACAGAGAAATTGCACTCAGTGAGTAAAGCCTCTAGGGATCCCAACACCAAACCCCTGTGAACCAGCCCCGCCCCATCCCAAGGTCTTAGCAAAATGAAGAAAGGTCATCAGAAAGGTGGATCCATAGAAAAATTCTGGAAAGGAAAAGACCCTAACTCAGAGAGACCTAGAACCTCTGAGGAGAATATGATCTGGACTCCAGCACAGAAGGACTTCCTTGAAGAAATAAGGAAGGAGTTTAAAAAATCTACTGGAAAATTTGAGAGAGACAATTAATACCTTGCAAGCAGAAAACAAATCATTAGAAAATACAATTGGTCAAATACAAAATGAGACTAAATCTCACAGATCATCAATTGGGCAAATGTGAAAAGAAAATAATTCTATCAAAACCTCAGTTGGTCAAATGCAAAACTCTTTCAAAAGTAGAATTGACCAATTGGAAAAGGAGTTGCAAAAGGTTAATGAAAAAAACTCCTCCCTAAAAAAAATGGAGTCTGCAGAAACTAATGACTTCATGAGACAGCAAGAGCCTGTTAAACAAAATTTAAAAAATAGAAAAAAATAGAAGAAAATGTAAAGTACCTCATCAGCAAAACCACTGACCTCAAGAATAAGTTGAGGAGGGGCAACCTGAGAATTATTGGACTTCCTGAAAACACTGAAGAGAAAAAAAAAGCCTAGACTTAATATTACAGGATCTAGTGATGGAAAATTTCCCTGATATCATGAAACCAGAGGGCAAAGTAGTTATTGAAAGAATACATTGATCCCCTCCAAAAAGAGATCCTAAAATGAAAACACCAAGGAAGGTTGTGGCCAAATTCCAGAAGTATCAGATAAAAGAGAAAATCCTGCAAGCAGCCAGAAAGAAACAATTTAAAAATGAAGGAGCCACAGTAAGGATTACATAGGACCTGAATGCGTCAACATTAAGGCATCAAAGGGCCTTGAACAAGATATTTTGAAGAGCAAGGGAGCTTGTAATGCAGCCAAGAATCCACTATCCTGCAAAGCTGAGCCTTCTCTTCCAGGGAAAAAGATGGACATTTAACGAAATGGAAGAATGCCAAAAATTTCTGATGAAAAGATCAGAGCAAAATAGAAAATTTGGACATAAACAAGAGGTTCAAGAGACACATGAAAAGGCAAAAAAAGAAAGGGAGGGGGAGGTAAAAGAAAAAAAGCCTGCTATCCAATAAGTTGAAACTGGCTGTATCCCAGCATGGGGAAAAAAGATTTTCATAACTCTTGAGAATTGTAACCCTAACAGAGAGAATATACCTAGCCACAAGTGATGGATATTCATGACCTATCCATGAGACTGCTATCCAGTGGGATGAAACTGGCTCTAACACCACTTGGGAGAAAGACTAATAACTCTCAAGAATTTTAACTCTATTAGATAGAATATACTTAGCTAGAAATGATGGATACTCAGAATTTTCCATGATTCAGAATGATTTTAAAAACACTACCTCCTTAAAAAGGGGGGCAGGAAGGAGAGAGGAGGAAGGAGGGGATTGAATGGGGGCAAATTTCATTACACTGAGAGGTACAAAATACCTATGGTAATAGAAGGGAAGAAGGGAGGAGATAAGAGATACCTGAATCTTCTTCTCATCAGACTTGGCTTAAAGTCAACTTACACACATACTCAGTTAACTAAAATAACATTTAACCTTTCAAGTATTAAAAGGGGAAAAGGGGAGGGGGGGATGGAGAAAGGGAGGGAGAGGAAAAAAAGGGGAACTAACAAAAGGAAGGAAAGGGACAAAGGGAGAGGGGAAAGAAAAGGGAGGGGGTGATATAGAAGGGCAAACACACTGAAGGGGGTGGTATTCAGAAACAAAATACTGGGGAGTATAGATAAAGGGGGAAGGGGGAAAATACAAAAAGAGGGAAGATAGCATGGAGGGCAATAAAGAATTAGTAATCATAACTTTGAATGTGAATGAGATGAACTCTCCCTTAAAACATAAGCAAATAGCAGAGTGTATTAAAAACCAGAATCTTACAATATGCTGCTTACAAGAAACTAATTTGAAGCAGAGAGATACATATAGAGTAAAGGTAAAAGGTTGGAGCAAAAATATTTTGCTTCAGCTGAAGTGAAAAAAGCAGGGGTAGCAATCCTTATCTCAGACAAAGCAGCTGCAAAAATAGATAGCATTAAAAGAGATAAGGAAGGAAACTTCATCCTCCTAAAAGGTACCATAGACAATAAAGGTATTTCAATACTGAATATATATGCACTCAATGGGATAGCATCCAAATTCTTAGAGGAGAAGTTGAAAGAACTACAGGAAGACATAGACAGCAAAAGTCTACTAGTGGGAGACCTCAACCTCCTACTCTCAGATCTAGATAAATAGAATCATAAAATAAACAAGAAAAAAGTTAAGGAGGTAAATAGATTGTTAGAAAAATTAGATATGGTAGACTTATGGAGGAAACTGAATGGGGATAGAAAGGAATATACCTTTTTCTCTGCAGTACATGGAACTTATACAAAAATTGACCATGTACTAGGACATAAAAACCTAATGATCAACTGCAGAAAGGCAGAAATAGTGAATACATCTTTCTCAGATCACAATGCAATAAAAGTCATATGTAATATTGGGCCAAGCAGATATAGATCCAGAACCAATTGGAAGCTGAATAACCTCAGTTTAAAGAATGAGTGGACAAAAAACAAATTATAGAAAGAATTAAGCATTTTATCCTAGATAATGACAATAATGAAACAACATACTAAAACCTATGGGATTCACTCAAAGCGGCTCTCTGGGGATATACTATAGCTTCAAATGCTTACATGAATAATTTGGAGAAAGAGGAAATCAATGAATTAAACATGCAACTAAAAAAATTAGAGAAAGAACAAATTAAAAATCCCCAATTAAATACCAAATTAGAAATTCTAAAAATTAAAGAAGAAATCAATAAATCAAAAGCAAAAAACTATTGAATTAATAAATAAAACCAAAAGTTGGCTTTATGAAAAACCCAATAAAATTGATAAACTCTGGTCAATTTGATTTAAAAAAAGAAAGAAGAAAAACAAATTGCAAGTATCATAAATGAAAAAGGTGAACTCAGAACAAATGAGGAGGAAATTAAAGTAATAAATTGAAATTTTTTTCCAATTCTATGCCAATAAATTTGATAATCTAAGAGAAATGGATGAATATTTACAAAAATATAACTTGCCTAGGTTAAATGAAGGGGAAATTAAATACCTAAACAAACGTATCTCAGATAAAGAAATTCAACAAGCAATTATTGAGCTCCCATATAAAAAAATCTCCAGGGCCTGATGGATTCACAAGTGAATTCTACCAAACATTTAAGGAATAATTGGTTCGAATTCTATATAAACTCTTCGGAAAAATAGGGAAAGATGGAACTCTGCCTAACTCTTTCTCTGAAATCAATATGGTGCTGTTACCTAAACCAGGAAGACTTAAAACAGAGAAAGAAAATTATGGACCTATCTCCCTAATGAAAATAGATGGAAAAATCTTAAATAAAATCGTAGCAAAATGATTATAACAAGTTATCACTGGGATAATACATTATGATCAAGTAGGATTTATCCTAGGAATGCAGGGTTGGTTCAATATTAGGAAAATTGTTAGTATATTCAATTATATCAACAACAAACCTATCAGAAATTATATGATCATATCAATAGATCCTGAAAAACTTTTGACAAAATACAGCACCCATTCCTATTACAAACAGTAGAGAGTGTAGGAATAAATGGACTGTTCCTTAGAATAATTAACATTATCTATCTGAAACCATCAACAAGCATTATATTCAATGGGGAGAGGCTAGAAGCATTCCCACTAAGATCAGGGGTGAAACAAGGGTGCCCATTATCACCACTACTATTCAATATTGTATTAGAAATGTTAGCTTCAGCAATTAGAGAAGAAAAAGAAATTGAAGGAATTAGAATTGGGAAGGAAGAGACAAAACTCTCAATCTTTGCAGATGACATGATGGTCTATCTAGAGAATCCCAAGAAATCATCCAAAAAAACTGCTGGAAACAATGAGCAATTTTAGTAAAGTTGCAGGTTATAAAATAAACCCTCATAAATCCTCAACTTTTGTATATATGTCTAGCAAGAAACAGCAGGAAGAGCTAGAAAGAGAAATCCCATTCAAAGTAACCTCAGACAATATAAAATACCTGGGAGTCTATTTGCCAAGACAGACTCAGAAACTCTTTGAAAACAATTATAAAACACTTCTCACACAAATTAAATCAGATTTAAACAACTGGGCAAATATCAACTGCTCATGGATACGTAGAGCTAATAAAAATGACAATTCTACCAGAAATAAACTACCTGTTTAGTGCCCTACCAATCAAAATTCCAAAAAATTACTTTAATGAGTTAGAAAAAGTTGTAAGTAAATTCATATGGAGAAATAAAAAAATCAAGAATTTCCAGGAACTTAATGAAAAAAAGTACAAAAGAAGGGGGCTTAGCCCTACCTGATCTAAAATTATATTATAAAGCATCAGTCATCAAAACTGTTTGGTATTGGCTAAGAAATAGAGTGGTGGACCAGTGGAATAGACTAGATACATTAGCAGGAAATGATTATAGTAATCTGCTGTTTGATAAACCCATAGTCCAGCTATTGGGATAAAAACTCTCTCTTTGATAAAAGAGTTAGTATGGAAGAAACTTAGATTAGATCAACACATCACACCCTTTACCAAGATAAAATCCAAATGGTTATAACATTTAGACATTAAAAAAAACAATACTATAAGCAAATTAGAAGATTAAGGACTAGTTTACCTGTCAGATCTATGGAAAGGGGAGCAATTTATGACTAAGGAAGAGATGGAGAACATCACAAACTAGATGATTTCGATTACATTAAATTAAAAAGCTTTTGCACAGATAAAACCACTGTAACCAAGATCAAAAGAAATGTAGTAAATTGGGAAACAATCTTTACAACTAATGATTCTGACAAAGGACTCATTTCTAAAATCTACAGAGAACTGAGTCATATTTTTAAAACAAAAAGCCATTCCCCAATCGACAAATGGTCAAAGGATATCCAAAGTCAATTTACAGATGAGGAGATCAAAGCAATCCATAGCCATATGAAAAATTGCTCTAAATCATTAATTATTAGAGAAATGCAAATTGAAGCTTCTCTGAGGTACCACCTCACACCTCTCAGACTGGCCAATATGACCAGAAAGGATAATGATCATTGTTGGAAGGATTGTGGGAAATCTGGGACACTATTACACTGTTGGTGGAGCTGTGAACTCATCCAACCTTTCTGGAGAGAAATTTGGAACTACACACAAAGGGCAACAAAAATGAGCTACCCTTTGACCCAGCAATACCACTACTGGGTCTATACCCTGAAGAGATGATGAAAAAGGGTAAAAACATCATTTATACAAAAATATTCATAGCAGCCTTGTTTGTGGTGGCAAAGAATTGGAAATCAAATATATGTCCTTCAATTGGGGAATGGCTTAGCAAACTGTGGTATATGTATGTCATGGCACACTATTGTTATATTGGAAACCCCGAGGGAAGGGTATTCAGGGAAGCCTGGAGGGATTTGCATGAACTGATGCTGAGTGAGATGAACAGGACCAGAAAAACACTGTACCCCCAACAGCAACATGGGGGTGAAGTTCTACCTTGATGGACTTGCTCATTCCATCAGTGCAACAACCAGGTACAATTTTGGGCTGTCTGCAATGGAGAATACTATCTGTATCCAGATAAGGAGCCATGAAGTCTGAACAAAGTTTAGGGACTATTCCCTTTAATTTAGGGGAAAAAAAAACAGATATCTTATTGTCTGATCTTATTATCTCTTAGACCTTTTGTTTCTTCCATAAGGATATGATTTCTCTCTCTCATCACACTCAATTTGGATCAATGTACAGCATGGAAACAAAGTAAAGACTGACCCAGGGGTGGCTAGGTGGCGTAGTGGATAAAGCACCAGCCCTGGAGTCAGGAGTACCTGGGTTCAAATTCGGTCTCAGACACTTAATGATTACCTAGCTGTGTGGCCTTGGGCAAGCCACTTAACCCCATTTGCCTTGCAAAAACCTAAAAAAAAAGAAAAAAAAAAGACTGACCGATTGCTCTCCGTTAAGGGAGTGGGGTGGGAGGGAAGTAAGATTTTGGGGGGGGGGAATTGTAAAACTCAAATAAAATCTTTAACAAAAAAAAAAAACTTGAATTCTAAACTGAGTTCACTTGAGAGCCCCAGCCACCCATGGAGGGAGTTGAGGGGGTTTAGCAGACAGGAGATTTAAAAATGCTTAAAGGGAAAATGACTCCACCACAGGTATGATATGTGATTGTGAAGGGCAGAAAATACAAAATCAGAAATTGGAGACATGTTTATTGAAGGGAAATCATATTTAACGAATTTCCCTGCTGTGGTCACGTGGCCTAAGAGTAATGACTTTCACTGTTTTTTAAGATTTCTGAACTGGAGTTTTGGGAATCACTCTAAGGGTTTTAAAAAGAGGGACAGTAGTGATGTTACTTTATGATAAAATTTGTACAGAACAGGAGGAATTAAATAACCTTGATTGTTAAAGTGGTTTGGGATTTTAAACTTTATTACAATACCTTTGAGTTAAAGAAAAGTGGTATTGTGTTACTAAGAAGAGAAATATCTATGTTATCAGGGATAGTTACTGATTTATTTTAGGGAAAAGCTCTAATTCATTTTAATGTTAAGCCTAATAATGCTAACAATTATATTTTTATTTCGGATGGAGTTTTTGGAATGTGAATGCTGGATTCTCTGTATAAGGTACTCTAAAGTTTTTATCAAACTAAACTGTTGGGAAGTTTAGTTATAATTGCTTTTGGTTTAAATGTACTATATGTATGAAATTGAATTCTGAGAGGTTCTGGGTAAAGAGGTCTGGGAAACAGAAGTATTGTAGGATAAGGTAGTAGAATATTCACTTTACTCTTGTTCTAAGGGAAATGAGATGTTTAAATAAGAATTTTATGCTTTACTGTATGTTCAAGTCAAGAATGTGGACTTCTCTCTTGGTAATTACAGACATTTGAGGGGGCTGGGTTCTGAACAAATAGCAATTGTGTGGGTCCCAAAGTAAGTTAACTTATTGATGAATAAGATGTGTTTATCAATTATGTGATATTCTTTTGCAAAGAGATTATATTTGCAAAATTTAGTTCTCTCTTGTGAATGTTATTTAAATACTATATTGTTAAAGCCTGCGATTAATGTGTGATTGCTTTGAAGGGCAATAAGGGAAATATCAAAAAGTATGACCCTTTCTGGGTTAGATCTCTGGGTTCATGAATAATATAATAATGGAGGAATTGCTTTTTACAATCTAGTAATTTATGTAGTACTCTTATTGTTGTTCTGTTATATTGAAATTAATAACACATGTTGGAAATTTAAAACCACCTAAGATGTTCTAATGGTTTTAAAGAATTCTGAAAAGTAAATTGTATATTAGGGGGCAACTAGGTGGTACAGTGGATAGAGCACCAGCCTGGAATCAGGATGACCTGAGTTCAAATTGGGGCTCAGACACTTAATGACTACCTAGCTGTGTGACCTTAGACAAGTCACTTAACCCAGTGTGTGTGTGTGTGTGTGTGTGTGTGTGTGTGTGTGTGTGTGTGTGTGTGTGTAATCCAAAACCATGGTTGTTTGCTTTGAAGTAAAAGTAAAAGCACCATGTAATATGAGAAAGTAAACACAAGATAATTAGAGACTTTTCTATGTAATCTCCTGGACAAAGGAGGTGTTTTATTTATCAATACAACAGGCTCTAGAAGGAGGGTTTTTCTAGCAAAGGGGAATCTGATATACCATCTTTATTTAAAGATAGAGTAGATATGATTTCAGACAAAGGGATGTCTCTAGTAAGAGGTAGGAGATGAGACCACTCATAGTTAGAATATCTGGTTTTAAGCTAAGACCCAGAAAGGATACTCAGAGCTTTAGGTAGGGGTTTCATTAGGAACTCCATTCAGAGTATAATTGGAATTTAGTGAATTGTATTCACTGGAAATTCTAATTAGGTAAAACAATTATTTTAGATCGCTGGACTTTTCTCTTTTTGTGTCAGATATCAGGATGGTCAGCAAAAGGAAAATGCCACTGGGTACATGTCATGTTCTTGGAGTCAAGGAAGCCAATCGGCTAAAAATGTCAGGTGACAGGGATGTGTAGCCAAAGGGCCGGCTTCTTAATATGGTGTGAAGTTGGACCCATTTGACTTGATTTCCCCAAAATGACATTTGGATAATATCTCACCTGGAAGAACAAATCTGGCCTAAAGCAATTGACTACCCACCTGACCTCTGCCTAGACACTGACATTCAATACTTAAATCTATAAAGGAATTTTCCTTTAATGTCCTGGATCTTTATAGTTACTAAGTAAACCAGAAAATGAAATTTTAGGTGAATTGGATCTAATAGCAGAGATAGGTTAGGTGTATGGCTCTGAAACTGCTGTCAGCTACATGTTAAGATATGAATTAAGTTTCCTTAATTTTTATTTAGAGGGGATATTTAGGTAAGAAGAATGGGAAATTCTTAGGATATTATAGTTTCAAGGTCTAGTTTAAGGAAAGGTATGCAAGTCAGATAAGAATATCAGAAAAAAAAAACCTTTGGTATACTTGTGAATATTTTTGGGAAAAGTCATTTTTGTAATGAGAGCAAATGTTAAGATTTATTTTTAAACCATATGCTGGGTACTCTTTGAACTAAGATGATTATTAAATGTATATGTCACAAACTTAAGTCAATGTGATTAATTCTGATTGGGAGTTTGCTCATATAGTAAAACACTAATGGAAGTTTATTGTGTTAAGGTGAAGTATGTGCATCAATATGGCAATAAGGCAAAATGTAAATTGTAATAAGTTCCAGAATCTCATTGTTTTGTAATGGAAACGTGTTTTGATCTGAGTAAAATGTTAAACAGTTACTTCAGAAAACAAGGCCTCAACTTGTCATTTGAGCCAGAGAGGACTTTTTGGAACAGATTCAGAAGATGCAGAGGGACATGGGATGTCTCCAGAGGAGAAGAGAGAAACACCAGTGGCATATGACTGAGTCAGTTCAGGGTAACTGTTGTTTATACCAGTCTGGACAGGATATTTTCCTGGGGAGTAGCAAATGTCTGGGCATGTCTATAATCTGTACCGTACAACTTAAAGAGATAGGTAGACTGAGACTCATGTGAGATGTAATGATGGTACCTGGATCCCTTGTAAAGATGCACAAACCAGGGGACTTGTTAAGGGAAAATGATTATGAGTTAGTATGGACTTGGAAGGAAACTGCGGAAATGGCCATTTGCAAGAAAAATAATTTAAGGAACATTGCTAGATTTATTAGTTATTCTTGGGGTCGGTCCAATGGCACAAAGTCAGGGATTTATTTTGATCAATTTTGGAGCCAGGAAGATCTTTCTCCAAAGACATTGGTACAAAAACTTGCCAGTGGAAGAAAGTATAGCAACTTTGGAAATGTACCTATTAGCATGAAGGCTTATTTAGAAGGGCCCCTTGGAAATAAGGATGAATAGTATTATCCATTTGTTGGAAACTGGAAAACTATATTCCTGAAAGACCAACTAGTGCTAAAGGGACATTATTGGATTTGTAGGACTACACCCATTTGTCCAAAGGGTTGGTCAGGGATTTGTGATCTAGACTAAGGACCTACTATCTGGGCACAGGATGGGAGCTAGGGCTATGGAACTCCAATTGATATCCTTATTAGATTCGTAGCTATAATGGAAAAATTACCAATTAGACAGCTAGGGACTAGACTTACTGGCTGGCTAAGCCATGCAAACAAATCTATCAAGATAGATGTCAATAGGTAAGTAGCAAAAGACATCAGAAAGCTGACATGTGCTCCTGCACAAACCTAGAAAGTAGGATGGGTCCATGTCTCTGATAATGAGGAAGTAAAAATATTGATAGAAGAAAGTCAATAGTTATGTCAGTAACAAGGGTTGTGATTTAAGAAAGAAATCACTAATAAGGTGTGGAACACAAATTCTTATTATAAAAGAAAAGGGAGGAATTGTGAGGAAAACGTGGGTGTTTGGGTTCTACAAGAATATGAAGGGAGGATTGTAAAGACTGGGCTCTGCCTATTGTTGCCTTATGGGCAGGTGACCTTAAATCTTATCAAAAACTGATGAGATTGGCCCACCTGCTTTTAACTTAACCTTGAGTCTTGACCCAGTTCTCCTTTGCACATACTCAAGAAGATCTAGTTGTTCTTGCTCATTAATATAATGAGCTGGGGGTGGGGAGGGGGACAGGGGGAATATAAAGGAACCAATGTATCAATTATATTTGTGACCCAGCCTATGATTGGCATGAAGGGGCAGAAACAAAGCCTTTCAAACTGCATAAAAGTGCTTGTATTTTGTGATTTCCTGCCCCTTTCTCCCAGCATGAGAGAAGTGTGCCATTTTGTTAAGTATCTTAATAAAACCATTTTAATCACTAA